>NW_021604688.1:3230233-3248351 GCF_004785775.1 Grammomys surdaster | reverse complement strand
CCCAGTTCTCTACAGAGCACTGTGGTAGAGAAGAGAGGAAGAGGCTGAAGTGAGCAAAGTCCTCCACTGAAGGGCCTGAAGCTGCCACAGTAAATTTAATTCTTGTTTGCTTATTTCTATAAGTGCTAGGGATTAAACCCAGGGCCCTACACAGTCTATACCAACTAATACTGGGCCACATTTCCCCCTTTTGTAGATTATATTTTGATAGAAGGTATGACTACATTTCCTATGTTGGCCTCAGACCTGCAATCTTCCTGCTAACAATGTCTGACACAAATTAATTTTTAGGTATTGTTTTCCTGCTTATAAATAATGTGTTAAAAAAGGAACAAACTATATGCAAGCTGAGGTCAGGAGGTCAGCAGCATGTAATATGAACTAAGTGCCTCCATGAACTCATCTGAATCCTAGGAGATGACAAGCACACCCAGACTTCTCTTCCCTAGTTCTCTGGGTTCTTGGTGGTTCTTGTTCAAATCAGGAGTGCTTTGCTCATAGAGAAAGCTTCTTGGAGTTTTTGAAAAAAAGGAAAAGGAAATGGAAATGTAGCATAAAGATATAATAGAATTTATTTTTCATTTAATTTATTGAAATTTATTCATATCTAAATATTAATCTCCCTTAACTTGAAAGATATATCTATATGATTGATCATGGAAAGGGATCAGGAAACTGGTTTTGGTGCCTATGAGTGTGTGTGTGTGTGTGTGTGTGTAGGTACCCAAAATGATGGAAAACACTTTTCCATTGTGACATCTTGGGGACACTTTGTCCATTAGCCCAAGGGTGGCCGGCCATAGTTATTCATTTATACCAAAGTTCAGACCTTAGTATTTACTGCTTGGTCGTATATCTTTTGTCTATATTCATTTTAGGAGTACAGTGTCAATGATGTACTTCTAATTGTCAGGTTAGATGCTACTTTTTTTTTTTGAAATGCAAGCAGATGATTTTATTGACCAACTCTATATCCACTCATTTTAAGTCCAGAAGAAAGCAAAGGTGAGAAATCTAGAACAGCCTAACACTAAATGTACCTTCTAGCTGGTCCTATGTACAAAATTCTACATTTGGTTAACAATGACAACAACAGGAGGTGCAGTGGTTTGAATGAGAACTGATCCTATTCTTAATAATTTGAGCACTTGGTCAATATCTAGTGGTACTATCTTGGGAGGCTTAGGTCCTGCAGTCTTGCTGGAGGAAGTGTATCACTAGATGCCTTGAAATGTGTCTAGTTACTCTCTTTGCTTCATGCTTTTGGATCAAGATGTGACCTCTTAGGCTGGAGAGATGCAGCAAAGGTTAAGACCATTTGCTACATTTTCTAGAGACCCGGGTTCAATTCCCAGGATCTACATGGTGGCACATAGGCATTTGTAACTCCAATTACGGGACTCCAGAGGCACCAGACATACAACTGGTGCACATACATACATGTAGGAAAAATATTAATATACATAAATACAAAATTAAGTTAAATAAAAATGTCTCTGTACAAAGTAAAAATACTACCACACTAGCTTCAAGATAGTTGAGTCTCTGAAAGGGAAGGGAAATTCCTGGCTGAACATGCTTTCTCTACAATATATATATATATACATACATACACACTGTGATGTTTTCTTATTAAAAAGAAAGAAAAAAACTTTTGAATAAATATTTCATTTTAGAGAGAAAGCTTTCCAGACAATTCTGTCTCTAAAAGTGTTGGGGGGTGTATCATCTTCCTCTCTATTCTAACAGGAGTAAATGAAATAAAGCTGAAAACCAGGAGCTTTTGTGTTGACTTGGCACACTAAACAATAAGAGTTCACTGTGTTTTAGAAGAGAGACAACAGTAACAATGTAACTTAAGATTGTGCAGAACATAGTAAGCCCTTTATTGAAAATCTGAAAATATCACAGACCATGAATGCTAACACTAAGATAATTAGAAACGTAAGCACACATGGGGAACAGCTGTCTGTGTCGGCACCAATAGCAAGCACTGTGACTGGTACACTAAATGTCAAAGTCAGTGATAGGAAACTACCACTACCACCAGAAAACAGCAATTTATCAAGACTATATCTGCTCTGCCATGGTATGCGGGTGAAGGATCTGTAACCATCCTAAGGAGACTGAGAGATGTCAAATCAACAGAAACAACATGCAGAAGTACCATACTCCTGCCAGAACACAAGGCACCCTTCTTTTGCCTATCACTTTCTTCTGCTGGTTAAGAGTCCAAAATATAGCCTTGCTTAGCTTCTTTGAAAGTACAAAAATCTAATCACTCCGCACGGTCTTAGAATCTTAACAACTAAATACCACAGTACAAGGGAAACAGGGCACAAGATAATGATCAGTAGACAATTCTGACATTGCTTATGCAGAACAACAACAAAGTTTCAAGGGCATAAAATGCTATCCATAAAATTATGTCCATCGCATTAACTAATACTGTGATGAGATTTAAACGTGAAAATTATTTTGATATTTGGAAAAAAGGTTCTATCCAATATCAATGGCCATAAAGCTTCTATATAGTTCTGCCTACAGTTGTGATCAGCAGTTTTTAGGTCAGAAAGTGTGCTTACCATCCTGTACCAAAGGGTATGAGCTTAGACCTGGATGCTATGCCTGGCTTTGTTATGAGAGCTTTGTTTTAATTATTGTTTTTATATATTTGTGATGCAAAGGTGCCTGGGTTCTTAGGAATTTGTTTTCACCTGCTTCTTTCTATTGTAGCTATACTGACTCAGAACACACACACATGCACACACTTTAAGAAGAAGTTTACTAAGCAAAGCAAAGTGAAAGTATATATATGCACATACCCACAGAGCTATTGGAACATGCTGACCTAAAAGGGCACTAGTGGCACATTGGGCTGTGTTATGGGATTGTTTTTAAGTTTATATGAATATTTATGAAGTGGGTAGATATTTATGGAGGTAAGGTGATTATCTCTCCCAAATCATGGTAGAAGAGACTCTATTTTAGGGAATTTCTTCTCATTATCCTCTTGAAAAGCCTACAAGGAAGACCTAAACCACAATGCAAATGACATAATAAAGCTGGGGTCCTCTGAGGATTTGGACTGTTCTTAGTACGTATGTGCATTGATGGAGAAAGTCCCCTGGCAACTGGGTTTCTCATAAAGCTGGGAGAAAAACTACAATTTCAGAGATGTTTGACCCAAGAGGGGCAAGAATGAGAATGTAGTTTTAATATATGTGTAGGGGTGAATGTAACTGAGCATGGAGCCATCACGATGGGCATGTACTTAACAAAAGCACCTGTTTCAGAAATGGTATTTCTAGAGAGCCTACTTTGTTGGTCTCCTGATGCAATAGAAAAACTCAAATCAGTAAATTTTCCGACTTCATGAAATTCACAGGCAAATGGGTGGAACTAGAAAATATCATACTGAGTGAGTGAACACGGTTACCAAAGAACATATATGGTATTACTCACTGATAAGTGTATATTAGGAAAATAGCTTGGAATACCCATGATACAACTTACAGGCCATATGAAGGTCAAGAAGAAGGAAGACCAAAGTGTGGATGTTTCACTCCTACTTAGATAGGGGAACAAAAATAATCATGGGAGGTAGAGAGTGAGAGTAACTTGAGAGGTAGGGAAGAGAGGGAAAGGAATAAAAGGGGGGACAAGATCAGGTGTAGGAGGAGACAGGGGAGATATACAGAGGGTCAGGAAATTGATCAGAGGTGTGTAGCAATGGAGGATGGGGAACTGGGAGTAGCCAACAGAAAATTCCAGATGCCAGGAAATCAAGAGGCTCCCAGGACCCAACAGGGATGACATTAGCTGAAATACCCAACGAAGTGTAGAGAGAACCTGTAGAGACCCTATTCAGAGGTAAGGCACGGTTTCTGGTTGAAGGAAGGGGTCACCTACCCTTCTCAGAATTTTAACCCAGAATTACTCCTGTCTAAAGAAAATAGAGGGACAAAGACTGGAGCAGAGACTGAAGGAAAGGCCATCCAGAGACTGCCCTACCTGGGGATCCATCCCATGTAGAGCCACCAACCCAGTCACTATTGCTGATGCCAAGAAGTGCTTGCTGACAGGAGCCTGATATGGATGTCTCCTGAGAGGCTTTGCCAGAGCCTTACTGATACAGATGCGGATGCTTGCAGCCAACAATTGGACTGAACAAGAGGACCTCAATGGGGGAGTTAGGGGAAGGACTGAAGGAGCTGAAGGGGCCTTATCTGGCATCAATTGGTCCTGTGAAGGCTTGATGCTCCAGAATACAGGAATGCTAGGGTGGAGAGGTGTGAGTGGGTGGCTGGGAGAGCACCATCATAGAATCATGGGGGAGGAGTGGGATAGGGAGTTTTCAGAGGGTAAACCAGGCAGGGGGATAATATTTGAAATGTAAACAAATAAAATAACCAATAAAAATTTTTTAAAATTTCCACAAATAGTTTCAAAACAGAATGATATACTCCGTGATAAAAGGAGGTATTAATGATGAAGATAGAATCTAAAACTGTGATTTTAGATTAAAACGTCATCTCTGAGAGTCATTGGTCTGATGGTCTTGTACAAGTTAGGCTAATTCATTATGCCTTGGCTTACTTGGAAAACTGGCATATGGCTGGGGATGGTGATACATCTAAGACATGGGAGAATGAGGAGTTCCAGGTCATCCTTAGCCACATTCTAAGCTGTATGAGACTCTTTCACAAACAACAGCAATAAAGAAAAACAAAACTAAACATGAGTGTTTTCATAGTTCAAAGGATAAGTCATAATGTAAACATCAGTTTATGCAATCACCATGAAAGTGACTTAGCTGCCGTAGGTGCTATGATTATGATGTGTATATACAAGCACATGGAGCTTATATCCACATACATAAAATCATGTATAGGCACATATGTACATGTTTACATGGTAGTCACTGATGAAAGTTATATCTAATCATAATCAACTGTGCAAAATAAATGAAGGTGCATATTGTTTTAGTAACAACATAAATCCCTTATGTTCAAGCAAGGTTTCAAATGCTATCTTAATGCATCCAGCAATTACCAGCGATCCAGGTAAAATTCTGTAGAGAGTGCTTATCTCCTGAACATTACAATATGAATTAGTTATTAAAGGAGCATTAGCATATCTGATCTATATTGAGTCACAACTGCTTGGTTACTAGTTTGCTACTTGATTATAAGTTAGAAGTTACAAGAAAGGAATAAACAACTCTTTCCCATAATTGAGAAGCTCACATGACACACTTCTATAAACAAGGCTTAAAGTACAGTAACAAAGACATGTTTCTCATGGATGCATGGTCTAGTACCAAGAGAGAGAGAGAGAGAGAGAGAGAGAGAGAGAGAGAGAGAGAGAGAAGAAAGAAAGAGAGAAAGAGAGAGAGAAAGAGAGAAAGAGAGAAAGAAAGATAGAAAGAGAAAAGTGACCGGCAACTTACTGCTGAGTCACGTTTGTATAGCATTAATAATTGTATAGGGTTCAAAGATCTAAAGAAAGTGAGAAAAAAATGTCACCAAGCCTCAGAGCCACCAGAATCTGTCTCTTCCCACTCATGCACAGCTGGACTCAGAGTTTGCACATCCTCCAGACCACACACTTTGAAAGCATGCATTTCATTTATGATTCCATTTATGTTTCTTAAACGCCACAGCCACAAGTGTCCAATTTTGTACCCTTTGTTCTATACTGCTTAGTACTTTATTGACTACATCCTATTTCCTATTTGCTGCTTGGATGAGCATTTGCTTGGGTTTACCTACCTACTCCATCTTTTATTTCCTAAATTAAAAAGGGATATTAATGTTGATCACAATTTTGCTCTATAGCATCTAAAAACGCTTCACAAAAATTATGATATGAATGGTAAGTTATCCAAAGGAGTTTGAACCCATGCAGGAAAAAAAAATACTGTCAGTACCTTAAATATGGATAGAAGTACCATGACTTCAATAGTTAGTACAAAATACATAAGTAACATTGCTCAATGTTAAAATGTTCAGTTTCCTTCTTGTATTTCCTTGTTTGAGGCAGAGAAGGTGAATAGAAGCAGCTGAAATCTCCAACTGCATGTGAGCTGGTATGATGATGCCATATGTAATACCAGCAGGAGTAGGAGGGTTGCTGATAGTTGAAGGCTAGTCTAGTGTACATCATGACATTTTATCTCAAAGTAAAACAAAGCAAACAGAGTGAGCATGGTAAGGAGAGGGTGAAAGGGAGGAAGTCACAAGAGCATCCAGGAGGTGCTTGACTGTGGGGGACTTCTTTAAAATTGTTTTGAAAAACATCTTTCTCTTTTCCTAGTTGTACACACATTACAAGAACTGGAACCTTGCAACTGCTAGCTGAATACAATGAACTCAGACAGGAGTGCAGGACGCTGCTTACACACTTAATGTAACTGTTACACCACCATCTAATCACGCTACCTATTTCTTTCTCTGCACAGTTCAGCACTTGCTGGTGTGGGGACACCAGCACACGCTCACTTAGTGAGGACTCTGTGGAAGCCATTCTCCATCACAGCTTCCTACTGGTGACCTTGACTATTCTACAGGTTAATCCTGTGTGAAAAATATTCTCACAACCCCAGTTTCAATGATACTTAAGAGATTCAGAGACAAAAGTGGTTTGCCCAGATTATCAGAATGACAGTGATTTAAACTAGGCTGTGTCAGTGCCCAACCCCAATATAAAAACCATTGCCTCCACCAGCATCAAAACACAAGGCCGAATAGGTCAAGGCTACCAAGGTCAGGAGCCTTCTGTGAAATAAAGATGAGGTTCTATTCAACATCAAACAATACCCACTGATAGACACTGTGGTGAGAGCCAGATAAACAGGTTGAACATAAACAGCATAAACCAAGATATAATTTTCAAATTATATAACAAAATTGTGAATTCAACTGGATTTACTATAAGGCACACACACACACACACACACACACACATTCTTGCATAACTTTAAGCACATTTCAGATTCTGTTTTACAACAGAGTTTTCAGCTTAATTCTTGCCTAATTTTCAACATATAGTAGAATTATTCTATTAAATATTACAGAAACAGTACCTCTGTTATTTTCTGATTTTTAGGTTCCTAGTTACCTTACTTGGTCCCCACCACACCCTTAACCTTCTGTCATCAGAGCTGTGGGGCTAAGTGCAGAAGGCAGCCTCTTACCTGCTTCAGGGCCTTTTTGGTGTGCTGCTGGAAGGAAGACACCAGCTTGCTTTGCACTGCCGTGTTCGTAAGGCTGCAATCTCGAGTGGAAGAGACTTCATCCGTTACCTGCTTCGTACACACTAGAAGCAGAGAGAGATAATGATATTACTAATTTGAATTCCTTTTTTTACACCCACTGTAATTAACTCACTTGGAGCTTTTCTCCAGTTGAAAATGGATACTTAAAATACAGCAAAATAGCACAGTGCGAGGAGGCATATCTGGATTCAAAGAGAAGGGATCCTTTAGTAACTGTGGCCGCAGTTCCATCTGATTGCCATAGGCAGCCCAGCTTCCATTCTCACTGACAATTGGGTCTGTGCCCTAGGGCAAGTGTACCACATACAAACAGCCACATAAGTGCCTCACAAGTTGGGGGTCAATAGACATTTTGTCTATCTGCATATGCAGATCCTACATTGGGATTATCTCAGTGAATGACATTATCTTAAACAAACCCAGGTCCACAGACTAAAAATGACTCTTGGACTTAACTGGTCCCTAGAGAATTCATGGAGGCCCAGGCTGTGTTTCTCTTTCTATGGGCTAAGATCTACGATTCTTGCTATCAAAAGACAATTGTTTTGTCAAACAATTTATCCTCTGCAGATAGCAATGTATTCTGTCCACTTTGTCAGATTTGGGCCTTCTTTTGGCCTGTCACACGTGAGAAGCTTTATTTCAAAGCACTGCTGCTGAGAACTGCTGTCTTTCTGAAGTGAGTGATCAAGAAGCACAAAGAGTTCACTGCTTTGAGACCCATTTGTTTGGGACTTCCTCCCTGAGCCCTCTTCCAGCTAGGAGGCTCTGGGCAGGAATTTGGGGAAGATCCCACTATCCACACACTTGATGAAGGAATGAGATTTTCAGAAGCAAAGTGAGGAGAAAGAAGCAAGACAAGTCACAGAATGGAGGCATATGTCAAAGGCAGGAGGCAGGAAGAAGTTTCATGGAAGAAAATAACTCGAGAACATATTGTTAAAGCTTAAAACAAGGCTTTTTGAGGGCACTGGGTACAAGATAAGTCAAGACTATTTTCCAAGTGATGGCAACTTGGGGAAGGAGGTTCTGAACAAACTATTACAGAAAAATACAGAATAGAGACTGTTCAATTATCAATAACCAGAAGATATCCCCAGTAAAAGGAAACAAACAGTTACTATAAAATGGATACAGTCTTTACATAATATTTGCTTTTGAAAGACTTTAGCACATATCACCTACAAATGAACATGTAATTCATTGGAAAGTTTTGTTTAAATCAGGTTAATTATGTTTTGTTTTAATACAGAAAGGAATTAGGAAGTCAAAATGAGCATATTTAGCAAAAAATATTAATTACTGTCAATTATTTTTCTAGAAACTTTACATATGGGATCTCAGAGCTTACAGTTAGTTGTAAGGAGAAAGGTGTCATCTTGGTGTAAGGAAGAGAGAAAAGTAGAGCTCGAAAAGGCTAAGAAAGTCACATAGTGTTACAGAGAGTGAGTGGACTCACACCTGAGATCCCAGGCTAGCCTAGTCCTGTAACTGCCTTCCACAGAAAGTACTGGATCCAAAAGTGAAGATCTGATGCAGAAAATTTTATATTTTAGTAATTATCATTTAGCAATATGAGGTTGGATGTACTAAGTGGGAAGTTAATAGGGCTTAAAGGAGTATGTTATTCAGTAATAGAGTAATGGAAGTACTACAGTAAAAACATTTTGATACATGCTTCTTGGAAAGATTGCTCAGTGGTTAAGAGGTCACTTTGCTCTGTAAAGGACCCAAGTTTGGTTTCCAGTATCTTGAACTTGATGGCCTATTATGATCTCTGCAGGTAAGTTTTCATACATGTTCACACATACACAAACACACATGTACACACACACGCACATGCACACACAGAGAGACAAAAATAAAACTTAAGAAAAATATTTGGGTGCAGATACAGGGGCAGAGTCTTTGAATTAAAGATCAGATGGCTTTCTTTCAGCCTATAATGTGACAGTTTTCAATAAGACAGTCTAAATATTCCAGTAGATACTCCTTTGTAACACTTCCTGAGTAGGATGGTCGCCAGGCTTCTTTCCTAGTATGATTGCTAATACTTCACCAAAGCTTCCTTACCAATAAGTATTCATCAGATCATACTCCAAAGATAGATCAATTTGTACACCAATTATACAGATTGTTAATGTTCTGAAGTCTCTATAGTGTGTGACCAACCAAAGAGGGGACACAAGGTGGCAGGCTGGGTATATCATCCTAGTTGAACCAACTAAGCCAATGTACATAATAAAAGGCCAGCTAAAAGTAAAATAGGCACTAGCAAATATGCTTTCTGACTTCTACATTCTTGGTAGCATCTCCACTCAGGAAACTGAAAATGTACTCCCTGGATTAATGTGGAGAACCAAGAGCAGTCCACAGGTAATGAGGAAATCACAGGAAACATGAAATTGCTTTTGCACACTGAACATGTAGACCCAAATTTACTATCAATTTGTTTAGGAAACACTTTTAATACTCTTTCTTAAAAACTTTGTTTCCTTGTTTTACTTTCTTTATACGTGGATGAGTGTAGGCATGCCACAGTCCTTGTGTGGAAGTCACAGGACAAGATGCAGGAGTCAATTCTTTCCCAGAGATCTAACTCAGGTCCTCCGACCTGGTGATAGGTATCTTCACTGGTGAGCCATCTCGCTGGCCCAGAATAATCAATCTTCCAAATGTTAACTTCAGTGCAGCTGGGTCAAATAATAACAAGTTCTGACTGAATGTCCCTAAACCTGGGTGTCCTTTTCATTAACTGCTGTGAGAAGCAGGCTGCACTTGTGTGTCCTTCCAGCTGGGGCTGTTACCATCTTCCCTCTATCTCTCAGACCGAAGATACCACCTGATAGCAGGAAATCTACATTAGTCTCAGTATGTATATTTTAGGTCTGCTGTTTATTGTCCTGTGTTCATTTGTAGTTATCCACAGCCATTTACAAGGGTATGTTCACTGTAGAGTCTCAAACACAGGGGTTGGGGGTTCAGGCCTTATGACTACTCTAAAGTATATCCTCAAGTTAGGCCTTCCCTGAACCTAATCTTGAGCCTTTTCTTTACCCTTCCCTCAAAATGCAATGTGGCACCACCAATAACCCTATGCTTCAGCCACTTTCCCACCCCTCACACCTCCTGATGGTCTTGATGTTTCTTTGTGTCAAAATGGGTTTCTCTAATTATTTGCTTCTGATTAAAAAACATATATACTATTAAGAGGAAAGGAGATGTGGTCAACAATAATCTCTATTAAATCAGTGTGCCTTGACTTTGGGTATGGACATATTCAAAGACTCCAAGCAGTGGATGGCTTATAAGAAACACGCATTATTTTAAAGTATGGATAAACATAAACTTAAAGTTTAATATGAAGATTTCAATTAATTTACTCATTCTTTTGCCAAACATATGACAGAAGGGTCATAGAAATGAAAACACCCATCCATTGAGTAAATGGATTGTACAGATTCATATTCTGACAAAACACAAGCCTTTCATTTTTTATGCTTACCTTTACAGCTGTCCTAAGAATAGGTGTAATCAATAATTGGAGGTGTAAATATTAATCTAAGAGGTGTAACTTGTTTTGGGAACTGCAAACTGAGGGTAAGTTAATGTTAGAAGAGAGATCAGAGGGAATTCCCTGTAAGTAGACTTACAAAAGGAGATAGAAAATAGAACAACTGGGACAGATGATTTAACCAATAAATATTAAACCTTGACATGCAGCTTAGAACCTGATACCTTCTTGGCATTTAAGACAGAATGGGAGCTTGGAATTCTTTTTTCTTTAAAACTACATCAGTATGGTCATAGAATTAATAACAGGCCTTTTCATGTCAAAACTCAGTAAGATTTGAAAACTAGATAGCCTGGCCTTCTCACAGATGACATTGATGAACACACTGAAAATGAAGAACAGAGATAATACTGTGTTCCGAATTTTGCTACATTTTGGTACATGTTGCCACAGTTTGCTTTTTGCTACATGTTGCTTGCCTCCACAAATTAAGCAAATTGAAAGCATGGTTTGACTTAGATCTACTCTTACACTTCCCCATAAACTATCATTCCACACACAAGCTACTTACTCCTTACTCAAAAGTTCTAGGGAGCCATGAAGTATTCTGAAAAACCAGAGACAAGGTGACAATTTGGCAGCAAACTGTGGATTTCTCTCTTTTTCTAGGTGTCTCCAAGTTGTCCTCGAGCCTCTTTTTCATCCACTGACCTTTAACATGCTATGACAACAACTGATGTCATACAGCCTACACATTTAAAGTTGAATGGTACCGTGACGATTCCTTTCTAATCCATGTTCGTTTACTGACTGAAGAACAAGTGGCCCCACAAATCTAGCTTTGATCTTCAACCAAAGACACAGATGAGGGAGGAATTACTGGCTTCTTCAACTCTCACCACCTCTAAATAGTCAAGAAGGCAAGAACACAACTCCCTGCCATTTGTTGCACTGGCTTTCACTGTATCCTTCTCAAAGACTTTTCCTCATTATGCTATCAGGTAAACTTATCTTGGAAGAGCAAACTCCAACAGGTTCTCCCTAAGTTCCCCTAACAGCCTCTAAGGCAGCCTTGCTTCCTCCTACCATACATCCTTGGAAGTCAGTGGACATGTTTCTGATGGTCCTTGCAGTGATGGGAGGTGCTGTCCTGCTCACCATAGCAGCCCTGAGCTTAGCATCTCAGGACTGATTTATATGCAAAGACAAGCTCATTACATTGGATTTTTTAAATTAGATTTTCATTAAATTCATTTAAAGTATCTATTTTTTACAGTTAACTTTTAATTGCTGTGCTTATCAAGAACTGAAGGAGAGGAAAACAAAGGTAGTTTGTATGATAGAAATTTATATGTGAAATGTTTTCATTAAAAAAATCTTTTGGAAAATATATATATCGAAGTCAATTAAGACACATAGGAAAGCAAACTCCAAAACTGTGCTGTGCAAACGGTTTGGAAGTTGCACAAACAGGCACTAAGCACAGATGTATTTCTCTGTGCCATCCTTACTCAGCACCTTACATTAAGAGGAACACCACAGTTTTTTATTTATTTATTTCCATAAGAAAATAAAATCAACATTTCAAAGTCAAAGCTAAAGTAGTTAAGCTGCATAAAATGGCAGGAGCAGTGTGGGTGAAAGCTACAGTGCATGCTGGTTCCTGGATTGTATTCAGCCACTGTCATGCAGACCTTTCATTCTGATCACTACTGTACAAGCAACAGGCCATCTGAGAGATCTGTGCCTCAAATACCTCCTACAGGAAAGGGTGCTGACCTCAACCATTTTCATGTCTATCCATTTTCTTCTAATGCTTCCTATTAGTTTCCTGAAACAATCAGAGCTGATACCCTCAAATACCAGCACATTGCTATAGAAAAGCCACCGATACACACTGTCAGCTAAAAAATACTGCAATGAGTAGACACCAGAGAACTGGGGACAGCACTGTGGCCACTCATTTGGTCTCAGTAATTCTCTAGAAGTGGGTTCAGTCTTATTGTTTGTTTATTAATTGTTAGCTCAGTCACAGAGGTTTTACTAAACACTTTCCTTCATGTGCAGAAGGATATGAGATTCAGAAAAGAAGAGAGTAAAAGGTGTTTTAGTGATGGGTTCATAATGACAGTGTCATGTACACACATTAGACATTGAGTATATCCCTCTCACACCCTTAGACTCCCCTTTCTCTCCCAACTTTAAGCCCTTGCTATTAGTTCTCTTTGCAATCCTCGTAGTTATGTTTCTATTTTTATGACATAGCTACATGTATGTATATATTATGATAGATAATGAGATAGAAAATGTATGATTTTCTGAATAAATTTAATTTGTTTGATATGATAACCTCCAATAGGAACTATAGACCATTCTCAAAAGATGAACTAGGAGCTAATAAACATACAAAAATGTCCATGATTCTATTGTGGGAGCATGAGGTTTATCTTTAGTTAAATCACCATATAATGTGTGAGATGCCATTATGACATTTTAATGTATGTGTTTATGGTTCCTTAACCTTTCCTCAATCTCCCCTGCATCCATCATCCTCATGGCTCACCACAGATAGACACTTTTCCTCTCTCATGTCCATTTGCCCCACTGCCCACCTCACCACTCCTTATTGCCTAATCTTGGTCTCTCTTGATATCCTTTCTAGATCTGTAGATTTTATCTGCACACACAGCTGATCACACATACATGTACACACTATAAAACTTAAAGGCTTAAAGAAATACTTTTCTTCAAAGAACCGTGGTGTAGAATAACTAATTCCAATGACAACTCTACCAATGGAAACATAATAGTGATAACTATACTTTGTCTTGACAGATCAATAAGTGAGTGATTCCAGAGTAGTAGCCACATGGGAAATTGTCTAAAGGTCTCAGCATGGATAACATTGTGTTCTGTGCATAATACTTACACTGGAAATTGTGTAAACAGATATTCTGGATCGATGCAGCAACTAAATGTATGCCAGAAGTATAAAAACTGACATAGAAAAGAACAGGCAACTCAGTTGACCCCAATTAAAAATTTCCTGGACTCTAATTCTTTCAGGGAAAGGTAATTCCTTAATCCTTTTTGGATCCAGCCTATGGAGAGATGTCTGCTCCAAAATGAATCCTGTGCCAAGGTAGGGGCAGTCAACTGGACCTAAGCAAGCTTTCTAATTGAAAAAAAACAATGCTCCAACGATATGATATGCCAAAACAAACTAGTAACAGGACTGCTAGCAATAAAGTAACAGAAAAAGCAATTTTCCAAAGAAGCCGTTAAAAGTCTCAACATTTTAACCATTGACAATTTGATATTACTCAGCACAACAATGTGTATGAATAAAATATAGCTGAGAGAAAGAAATTCTTACTATCTTTCCAAAATCCATTTCATTGACTCTGTGGGGCCTTATCTCAGAAAATAAAACAAAACAAAGACAAAACCAGCAAAAACAATAAAGCCAAAATAAACCAAAAGTAATGGTGAATAAGGTTTTAATATTATATTTTCCTAGTTTGCTTTTCTAATGCTATGATAAACTCATGTCTGAAAGTAACCCGAGGAGGAAAGGTTTATTGTATCTTAGACTTCCAGGCCATAGTCCATTGCTCAGGGAAGTCAGGGCAGCAACTAAAGGCAGAAATCTGGGGCAGCAACCATGAAGGAATGTTGCTTTCCTGGCTTGTTCATGCTCTGGCTGTTGCACACATCGTTTTTGTTCAGGCTTAGACCTCCTGCTAGGGATGGCACCACCTACAGTGGTCTGGGTTCCCCTATGTCAATTAGCAATCAAGAAAGTGCCTTAGACACATGCAATCCAAAAGAGGCAATTCTTCATTTAAGGTTCTTTCTCCCTAGATGTGACAAGTTAACAATAAAATCTAACAAGGACAAGCATGTGTGCATGTGTGTATATGCATGTATATATGTGTGCATGTGTGTATGCATGTATGTATTGTGCATATGTGTGCATGCATGTTTTTATTGTGCATGGGTGTATATTCATAAATAAGTTGCATGTGTGTATTTACCTGCATGATTGTCATAAAAGACAAAATAATTAGTCTTTCATGATTTTGTGGCTGATATCAACTAGCAAATAGTAGCTGCCCACCACAGAACTGCGTATACCACAACTCATTCATTATGTCAAGCAAAGGTTAATAAACACTTTGGTTTGTATCGGATGAAACCCTGAAGTGCGAATGGTAACTAAATATTTCCCACATAGATGTAGTGACAGGAATCACTCCTTCCAAGTATTGATTAGTCTGCCATTCCAACTTAATCCTGCTAATATCTCTGAGAATCTGTCAAAGCATCCCTTTAAACATGGATTAGACAAAGAAAAAGCATCAACTTAAAATGACATATTTAACAAGAAAAGCATACCTAAGAAGTTCCAGCTTCTAGCTTCCTAACTCTCAAGCTATCATACAAAGATATAGGATTTCTCAGAATAATGGAAAGAAACAGATCAGATTCTGTTTGAATGGGGTAAAACCCATTTTAGATTGCCCTCTGGCAAGGTATGAGCGTGTGTGTGTGTGTGTGTGTGTGTGTGTGTATGTGTGCATATGTTTGTGTATACATGCACGTATATGTACATTTCTGATGTCTTTCATCAGAATCTGCCCACCTATTTCTTGAGACAAGTATCTTACTGGAACATGGGATCCACTGATTCTGCCAGGCGTGCTGGCCAGTGGTGCCCCCATCTCTACCTTCCCAATGCTGGAATGGTAAGTATTTGTCACTGCACACTGTGGGTGTGGCAATCAAACTCAGGTCCTCACACTTGTGGGGCAGATGCTTTACCACCTGAGTTATCACCCCAGCTCCCCAGTTATTTCTTTTATATTGGCATAACACCCGGGGTCTTCCATGCTACTCAGTTTCCTGGAATAGCTGCATAGAAATAGACCCAAAACAATAGACCCAGAAAATTAAACAGAGGAAGGTTCACAGAAAATCTAAGAGCAAAGGGTAAGTGTGGGCCAAAGGCAAGGACTTCACTAATGAGCTGATTGCTAATCACCTCGCATGTCAGTATGTAAAAAATCAGGCAAGACATACAGAGAGCTGCTTGAGAAACACTTACAAAGAGTCACTTTACAGACAGAAAATGGATTATCTGGCACCAGGGAGAACAGAGAGTCTTTAAAGAGCAGGGCCACCTTATACAGATGTACATGTCTCAGACAATATAAATCAAAACTAGTTTGTTAAGATGAATAATTGGGGGATACCTTTAATTGTATTTTTATTTGAGGGAGCTTGTTTTTCTTATGAGATCACACTCCTCATCTTTCTCGTTTTATGAAACTTTCCCCCTTGTAACACAAGAGAGGTTAGGAAATGATATGTAACAGGAGAACTTTATCTGCACTGAAAAGCAAACTTTCTCTTCCTCCATGCCTCTGAGCTGTTAAAACTGACTAAAATCCATTTATACATGAACAGAGTTCAGAGTTCAAGGAGGCAGATTTAGGAAAAAGAGGCCCCTGATGGATGAAAGAAATGGAAGGAATATTTAAATCATCTTTGAAGGAGGGGGAGTGAGTCATTTGGAGAAGACAAGGGGGTGGGGAGGAGATGGTAACCAGCTGTTCTCCATCATGGGGCAGCAGAAAAAAGGGGAAAACTGTTTTAATTAAAAGCACAAAAGACTCAGCATAAGGAAAATCCTTCTTTGCTATAAAGGTTATCAAAAGCACACAGAAAAAAATGTAAGGACTGACTGGAAGATTCTTTCCCTCCCTGGATATGTTGTTAGAAAAATGCCTCCTTAAATGGACTGTGTTTAAGACAAGTCAGAGCACAGTGATCTTTGGAAATCTCGTTTATTTCTTCATGAACTCTGAAATCTGTGGGCAGAGATGAAAGCCCGAAGAAGGGGAAGGCGTGGGCAGAGGAAGTTTTCCATCTCACCAGTGGTCATTTCCCTAAAAAGTATTCTCTTTCCTCTGTACTCTCTTCCATATGTAGTGAACACAACAAAATTTTCACATACTTAAGTTCCTGGAGCCCACCAAAGTAGAGCAGGTGTCTCCACTAGTTAACAAGCTGTTGAATGAAATGCAGAGATGTTGGATAAGGGACAAATTTATTTACCCCCCTCAAACAAACAAACAAACAAAAAATACCAACCCAGGTGGCCTGCTACAAACCCAGAAGGAATTTCTTTTACATGCCCACAAAGTTCTTAGGAGGGGATGCCAGATAGAGCATGACCATGCTATCGCTTCTTCAGTGGACAATTAAAAGCTTGCTTAAAACATTCTACACATCCCACCCCAAACACATGTGTGTGGACATGTAGCACCTCTAAACATGTCACACTGGGGCACTGCAAGTAAACAGCAAAACAAGACCCTATGGTGGTTCATCTTGAGTGTCAACCTAACTCAATTTAGAGTCCCCTAGGAGACACACATATGGGTGTAACTTGTAAGAGTGTTTCAAAGGAGATTACCTAAGGAGGACAAACTACCTTGAATGTGGGCTGGGCCACACCAAGGACAGAAATCCGGAGTGAATTAAAAAGGAAAAAGCAAGCTAAGCAGCAGCATTTATCTTTGTGCTTCCTGACAGAGGGGGAAACACTGCCTTGTGCTATGCATTCACTGCTCAAACTGGGAGGAAAAAAATAAATAAACCCTTCCTTTCTTAAGTGGCCTTTTTCCAGGTATTTTTGCCACAGCAGTAGGGAAAGGTAACTAATGTAGTGAGTAGAACCTAGTTGCTCATGTCATTCCCTTTATGACCCTTCTACCTCTATCCCCAGCCCTACAGATCTGAATACGCTATAGAGGAAGTACACATTGTGACCACTCCTGAAGAGAGCCTGAGTCTTCATTAGAAACTTTCCATATTAGCCATGAAGCTCTTGGTCTCTGTAATTGATGTATTAGCTGAGACCTTACCCTTATACTTGAGCCATCTTAAAGCACTTTTCACTTTCAATAGGTTTATTACACACACACACACACACACACACACACACACACACACACACACAAAGACCCCCTCAAAGTGTAACTTCTGAGCCAAAGAAAATAGTGACTTGAATAATGTTTCATTACATTAACACAACCCTGCCAAGAATCACACAACCAAAAATCCACTTATAAAACTAACTATAAAGAATAATGAAAAGGGGTCATATAAAATTCTTGAAATGGTGAAATCATTATACACACTGGGATTTAAGGTCTAAACATTGGATATGTGTTTCTCTCTGTGTCCCTCTGTCCATTCTTCTCTCTTTCCCTCTCTCTCTCTCTCTCTCTCTCTCTCTCTCTCTCTCTCTCTCTCTC
>NW_021604688.1:3162399-3230223 GCF_004785775.1 Grammomys surdaster | reverse complement strand
CTCTCTCTCTCTCTCTCTCTCTCTCTCTCTCTCTCTCTCTCTCTCTCTCTCTCCCTGTCCCCTCTCCTATCTTCTCCTGCCCTCTCCTCCCCTTTCTATAAATGGAAACTTCAAAAATACTAATTCCCTGGCTTGAATGTGCCTTCCTCCCTGTAGCCATTAGGGTTAATAGCAAGCAGAACTTTTTTTTCTCTCCCCCACCACATTTTTGATCTGAGTATATAAAAATTACATATTCTCCGGTTTCTTCATTAAAGGGAGTGCTTTGCTGTTTATCATAAGCATGAAATGTATTATGGCTATAAAAGAGACACTTTTTCTCATTAATAACAACTTTTAAGTAGAAGATGAAGAGGGTAAAGACTGTACACTGATGATATTATTTAATATAAAATATTATGAGTTCTTTCTATAAGAGAGTAATGCATTGTAAACCAACTTAATATGTGAGGAAAACCATAATATACCTGTGTATTATGCTCAAAAAACAACTCAGACCCAAATACACTCATAAATTTCTGCTTAAAGTAGACCATAAAAATTCATAATATTTTCTTTGTATGACACAGATCTATACTTATGTAGGCATAACTTGTCATGGCTTGTCAACACAGATACATCAGCCTATCCACCTAAATCACTCTTTGATCTCCAGAGCTTAGCTTATAAAATTGGAGCAGTTTACTTTTTCAAGTCTATGTGTTCAATACTTGTTCACTTCAAAGACTGCTCAGAAGTCAAAGAAACCCGTACGTAGCCATAGTTCTTTGTCGCATAAATTCTACTGTCGAAAATATACCTCTTTTTCCACACTATAGACTGTTTCAAAAAAAAACTCTAATAAGTGTATCTTTAAAAAGCAGCTGTAATCTTCTACGAATTGTTTCTTGTGGTCAGATGACTCCAAGAGAAGGTTAAGGTAGGCCTTCAGTGCTTTGAATTCTACAGAAAGGGCTGGCTTCAGATACTATAGCACTATAGTATATATTGGTTGATATAGCTTTATCCATATGATTTACTTTATTTTAAAGTTAAGCATATGTGTGTATATCTGTTCATATTAATACAGGCAAGAAGAAGGTGTCAGATATCCTGGAGCTGGAGTCAGGAAAACTGAGAAGTGAACTCTCGAAGATCAGTAGGCTCTCTAAAGCAGTGAGCCATCTCTCCCACCTAGTTCACTATCAGTCAACGACAAACACTTGTTCACATCTTTGCTTCTCTCTCTGATGAAATAATAAATGCCAATTTATCCTTATTAACTTTAAATAACTTGGTGATACCAAGCTGGTTCTTTCAATTGTGCCAAAGGTATCTTACCAATTACTGGTTATTATCCACCGAGATCTTTTCAGTCTCTACACAAAAGATGCAATATGAGAAGCTACAGACGGAAAGACAAAAGGACAGATTGAGGACCCATCTCTCCTCATCCTTCTCTGCTTTTCTCTCCCTTGTCTCCCTCATACCCACAGCCAGACATATAGAAAACTTTCCCAGGAGGATGATGGGAACATATCAGGGCTCACATTGGAAGGCAAATTATCTCTATCACTAGCTGATAACTGTTCCTTGCTGTTCCAGTTAGAGTTTCAGAATACTGTGAAACTGGCTTGTGGTGTCAGGTACACACCTGGGCTTTGATACAGTGTGAGAGAGATGTTTGTTCTCTGGGATCAAATCAAATAACAAAACCTATAACAACTGTCTGCATCAAAGAAATGCTGTGAATATTAAAATAGGTGTAAATACACCCAAGGTGGGCTATTTGCAAAGGCTGGGCAAAGCCCACACTCTATAGATTTTCACTCTCTAGGGTTTTCACACTACACATGCTACTTTTTTGGATAGAAAATATGCTTGTCCTGCAAGAAGCAATTATGGTTTGCAATAAGATACAAAGGTGGGTGAGCCAAGGAGTACTCAAGGAAATAAGCTATTTACTATTCTTTCAGTGATTTCCCCAAAGCAATTTCCCTAATGCAACTTCAAAGGCAATGCCTGGAAATCTAATTTGGATCACATTTGCTGGATATGTGTGGGTCTGAGTTATTCTGTAAAGTAACTAATCACATGTCAAATTAGGGAAGTCTACTTATCCCTGCTTTGAGTTAATTACTGGTTGAGGGTTTCTCCCCTGTCTTCTATCCCTACCCAATCACTAAAATCCTTTTCTCCCCTGGAATTCAGGGTCAGCCATTAGCAAAACTTCTGAAATCTCAACATTTTCTCTGAACCATTACTTTGCATTTTGATTGACCAATCTTGGCTCTCTACCATGTGTACCAGGACCATGATACTTCCACATGTCAGACCTTGTCTTTTGCACATGTCTTGCACCACTGGGCCTGGAAATAGGGGTATGGTGATCTATGCAACCTCACTGTTTCTTTGGACCATTCTTTGTCCTTGTTCATTGATTTCCCCAGGATTGTGTTTTGTGTCATTAGAGCAAATGTATCTGTGTGACTCACTCTGGGGGACATAAATGGTTCATTTAGTCATGGCCATGTCCAAACTTACGAACCAATAAGTTTACTGTAATTCATTACAAGAACACAGATGACTCAAAGGCTGTTAGACCAGAGTAATCCCTTCCCAGCCAGTTACTTTCCTCTTATAACTGGCTGCCAGACTCTTAGACAGAGGGGCCATTATCAGCCTCCCCTCTCTCCTGTTACTATGCTCAAGCTGGTGAGCATTGCTCATGGGTTATCCTAGCTGTTCTATGTCAAGGTACCCTTGCCTGTGCCCAATACAGTTAAGGTAAGTATGCTAGTTTACAAACTTCTGTCCCTAGCTGTACTTTGTATTTTCTGTCCAACTCTTGGTTGGGTTGGGTTATCCTCCATTTCTGTAAGAATTTTAGCTCTTACTTGATACACTTTATCAATACTATTTATGTCATATTTTCCAGCTTCAATATCCCTGAAGATCACTCTTGAATTCCATAATCAGAGCCTCTGTCTGTTTTTATATCTTACTTCAAATTAAAAATGGTAATCTTTGCTCTAGGTAAACTCATCTATCAAAGGTACATTCCTCCTCCATACATTCTACATTCCTTCATTCTTATGTGACATCACCAAGCACACTTGCCAAGACCCGACAGCCATAGAATCTACCTATGGCCCAGAATTTTAACTTTAGGGAAACCACAGTATGGCTGCTGTTCTATTATAGCCAACATTGATAAAGGTAGGAGCATGGCCTTAATGCTTTCAGATGCATAGACAGACTAAACTATTCTTTCCATTATGCCTGTAAGAGTGCTTCTCCTACCCAAACTTTAGCACTAAACTGACATTCTTTCCATAGAAAACGCTGAAACAGGAAGAGACAACTTCTTTAGGTCCCTTCCATACATGTTTAAACTCAGCCACATCCCTTTCTACTGGAAGAGCCTGAGTTTTCAGCTGACTGCTTTCCAACATGCCTGTGCCCTTAACTTATAAAGCCAGCCTCCTCATCTGCCTAGGTGTCACTCACTCATCTTATTAGGCACATGGTAGTACAACATCCTTCCCATAGGGTCTGCTTATCCCCAATTGGAATTTTCCTACCAGTAAACAAATAATGATTCTAATAATTGTTCTTCATTAAGAAAAAACAATTGTAACTCACTCCAAGCATTTCCCACTTCTTTTTCTCCACTTCCAAAATTCTTAAATCCTTGAAATTGTCTGTACTCCTCCATAATTTCCTTTCTCTAGCTTTCATGTGCCAATCACATGCAAGCTACGCTTGAAGACCTTGAAGCTGTCTCTTTCTTTATCATGTTCATCCAAAAGGCATAACCCAGTAGACATTGATTTCCCCATTCTCCACCATTGTTCCCACTCCTCTCTGCCCTCTCCCCTTTCACATCCCCCTATCTTGGGACACGGTTTCCAACTCAGATTGGCATCAAATATCCTATGCAGCTAAGGATGACAATGCACTTGATCTTGTCTGAGTCCAGAACTAAGCAGGATTAGAAGTGGCTAGTTCTCATATGGGAGAAAGTACTGTCATTTTTCAATGTCTCTTCACAAAAACACATTGTTCTTTCAACTTCCCACACAAAAAAAGCATGTTCAAGATTCATCTATTTGCTGTCTCACCCTTTTTTAGAGTCTTTCCAATCTCTTGAAAGTCAACTGCCCTTGGGCTCAAGTCTTTGACCCTCTTTTCTTTGTAATTTACTACCCCAGTGGCAGAAGGAGGGCTCAAAAGGGAGAGGAGCATGGACACTAAGTCAAGTGCACCATAGTTAGAATTTATGAATCACTGTAGCCATTCTAGTCAAGACAGAATGTGTTTCAACTGTTATGCTCACAAGCTTGCTTACAGTTCAAAGAGGAATTAAGTGGCATTTGGCTTCTGGGGCCATTAAGAGCACATAAACAGTTAAAGGGCTGGGCTGTTCACTGTGCTAAGAACTAAATGGATGACTCTGCATTATTACAGAAATGCTGTATTTCTGCAAAGTTGTTTGCTTAAAGAAAATTAATTAATTCCTATGAGTCCACAGATGAGAATTTAATGTGATAGTCTTCCTCCTCAGGAATGATCTGTGGCCCTTTGTGGGACCACAGTTGGCTGAGTTTCAGCACAGTAGCTTCTGTGGAATGAAAATCTACCTTACATTGTCTTGATTCTTTGAGGAATAGCAACACTAACCTTAATTTATAAGAAACAAAGAAATAACAAAAACTGGAGCCGTTAGGCATAAGACATGTGTTGATCTCAGTCCATCACAAAAATAAAAGTATAAATATCACCCAGGAGCCCTCTTTTACTATATGGGAGTAATACTATATTGGATTCTGGTAACACCCAAGAAAGTTATTCAGGGAAAAGTGTTGTTTAAAATAAATAAAAGGGGAAAGAATGTCATAATTTTCTTGAGTACTAAGCTTTTAAAAGAAAAATGACAATAAGTCTTAAGAGAAAAAAATGTAGCAGAAAATTCTATCTCTAATGGCGGAGTAATCCAAGTAGTGACTTAACATTTAAATGATACCACTTTCAAGAGAACGAAGGTGTGTATGCTGGAGTCAGGTACACTCACCCCTCTTCTCCTCTCCGTTGGCACTGCCCTCTGCCATCTCAGGGCCATCCAGGTCTGGGTCACAGACTAGATCCAATGTTCCATCCACAGGGCATGATGACTCCTCTTTCTGTATGATTTTGAAAACAACAGCAATAACAAAATGATTTACAAATGTATTAGCAACTGAACACAACTGAATAACATTTTCAGAATCCTGAGGTATCATCAGGGTTTATATGTGAGTAAGAATTGTAGTACCAATTGACTTTTAATGGAAAAATTAGTCATTAGGATAAAAGAAGAAAAAAATAGAGCACTGAAAAAGCACTGTCACCATGGTAAATGTTTCTAGGTAGTCTTTGAAAATCTATACAAAGGGATGGAGGGATGACTCGGCACTTAAGACCATGGCCTCCTCTTCCAGATGTCATGATTCCATTTCCAGTGCCCACACAGTGGCTCACAAACTTCCATAACTGAAGTCATATGGGGATCCAACGCCCTCTTCTGTTGTGTGTGCATGTAGACAAAACACCCGTATACATAAAACAAATACATACATAAATATAAAAGACACCTATACACAAGATTTCCTATTAATATATACAGTTTTTACTTTTCAATCCTATGTTCCTTCTGATAAAGACCCATGGATGACATCTTAGAATTTACACCCAGGAAGCTACCAAAAACAAATGGAAAAATACAAGTAATTTTAATATGCTTGTGTTGTTTTCTATAACATACAATGTATGAAGAATTGGGGGAGTTATATCTTAAGGAAGAACTACTTTGCCAGGTATAACTCTGGGCATTAAAAACAAACTTTTCAAATGAAATTAATAAACTTTCAAAATAACCCATTACTTATTAAAGCAATAACTTGTTTTTAACTTAGCCAATCTAGTAGAACACACTAAACCCAATTATTCTAGTGGATTATAATTATTCTGGTAGATCATATTCCTAATTATTTTGGCAAAAGCTGCTGTCCTGAGGAATTTTCTATTTCAGATGTCACTTCCCATTCTCAAGAGCAATGAGGAGTCCACGAAATAATTAAAAAGCATTCATCCAAAGCTTCTTCTAATATTTATCTATATACCTCACAGTTTAAATTTTTATTTTCTATACATACATGTTACACACACACACACACGCACAAACATTCACAATTGGTAAAAGCAAAGCAAAACAAACAACCCCCCCCCAACTTTCTCCAGCTTATTATTTGCTACCTGATTTAAATCACTGTAATTTCATATAGGTGCAAATTGTGCAGAAGTGACTACAGTGAAGTCAAGATGTGTATGGTAACTTTGCTTACCTACCACTCCCAGCTGATGCTCTGGGACTTCCCCTTCCCCCCTATAAATCTCAGAGAATGAAGAGGTTCCTTGGAAGCCACAACTCCTTTCCACTCCCCCATGTTATAAAGGAAAATCTGAGGTTTTCCTTAAAGAAATCTCTCACCATTTATTATTCATACAAAACCCTTTCTATGGCATCTGAAAACCTTCTGGGTACAGAGGTCATTCCAAAAAAATCCAATTGTATTTACCTTCATATATTTCAAACTATGTGTGAAACACAGTATGCTAAAACAATCCAACTTACTTTGAGAGCATAGAGGCCCGACTTTCCAGGGATTTTGAAGAATGTTCCATCCCCTATTCGAGTGTTAGTGTGAAGCATGGCATTCAGACAGGCTAAGGGAGAGGTTCCACTGGAAAAAGAAATGGGTGCAAAACATGAGCCCAGCTGAGACACAAGTTATTAAGCAAAAGCATTCTCTGAGTGTAAAAAAAAAAAAAAAGAACCGCTTTACATGCCTTCTTAAAATATCTTCCCACCCTTGAAACATCTACATTACAATAAAGGGCCAGCCTAGTTTCCCCAAAGTTAATCAGATTCATCTGTTTTACAGGCTTCAGGCAAAAAGTCTCCTAAACACAAATTTTTTTTTATTCACAAGGCAACCAACATTTTACTTTAAAGAAATCAAGGCTGAAATTTTTCCGTGGTGCTATTTTGTAAATAGCACAATAAAGCCTCAGTTTTAAAATATTTCAGATAACTTAGTGGTTGCACTTGAACGATCAAAAAAAAAAAAAAAAGTTCAAGGCCTGCATACGCTTTCTCATAGGCTGAAAAAATAACAAAAGAATAATAAGAAACCAGCCGAGAACTGATTTGAAATTATAAGTATTTTAGACTGCTCCTAGTATCAAATTGCTCACATGACAAATGAAGAATTTGTATTTATGTTCATATCTCTCCTACAGCTTCTACAGTGTCAACTTTTCCTTGGATACATGGAACAAAGAAATGAGTGTTTGAGCATTCTGTCCAAATAACAATTACTTCTGTACTAAAGATATGATGAAATGAATTGTTACAGTGATATTTAAAAGAAAACAGACTATGTTACAGTAATGATTGAAAATATCAGCGTACACATGTACAAACATTTGTGGAGTATATTCAAGGCCTTACAAAGATGTTAATAAAATGTACTGCATGTGTATTGCAGTTTGCTTGCAAGTCAATACCTTTGCGAGCTACAATTGAAAGGTATAAACACTGATTTGTTTTAATGTCTATGTACACAAAGACAATGTGACTATGTGCATTTTATTTCCCATTATTCCAAAAGAGCAGTATTTCTTCAAATCAGTGTTGATTCGAACTGCCCCGCCCTACTCCACAATCCCCTTAAGACTTATAAGATTTTAACCTCAAATATTTTGAAACAAAGGAGCCTTTAAGATATGAACTTTCAAATTTTAAATCATTAGGTTAAACTAAAATTGTACGCTACTAAATTTTTCTAAAAGCCAAGATGATCAAATCTCTTATTTATTATGAAAACTTACTAGTAAAAATAAAAAAAATTGTTGAACTGCAGGAACACACTATTGCAAGTCAGCATGGATATGCATCGTGTACTGAAGGTTTGAGAGCATTATAATAATGTGAGTCTTTCTTTATTATTTTAGGAAGTAGCTTTTCTGTGCCAACATATAAATATAATTCCATTGGGTTTGACAGGAAACAAGAATCCTAATAGAAATTTAGTCAGAGGACGATGTGGCTGTAACAGTTGACTCACATGGGAACAGTACTATGGACTTATGTAACGTCTCTCCTCATGAAGATCCTACAAGCTCACTGGCCTCATTTCATTATTTTCCCGCATGAAAGATGCTTGCTCATATGTAAGTGGGCACAGCCATAGCTATAAAGACAAAATAGATTCATCTCCCTAGAACTATCTCTCTACAAATGAATTCCAGATAAATAATGCAACACGTTATACTGAACACTGCAAAATATGTAATTTTTATATTCCACTCTCCAGACAAAAGCACAGAAAAAATTGATGCTGGGAATGACTGTGCCAGATTTCAGGAGTTTTAAATTAGTGAAACTGTCAGAAACGCAGAGTTACTGCAGGGATGTGACAAGATGTTAACACGACAAGTCACATAGAATCCAATCCCCAAAAATTACACACTGTAGATCTTTAAAATTTAATAAAATTGTCCAGATAACATCAAACTCCACAATAGCCTTCCTGCTCTTCACACGACATTCCTAATGTACATAATTCCAAGTGTGTAGATATAGAACATTTAAGAAGAATGCAGACTTAAAGGCAACTAGGAATACAGAACAAATACAACACCACTCCAGTTTGCATTTTCTAAGTTAAACATGATCACAGATGATAAACTGGCTGTTTAGTAGCAGCTTCATGCGATGATTAGTGTCAGCTAAAGACGTCATCTCATAAAGACAATAAGCTTTAATGAGCACAAGTACATTAGTAAGATATATTGTTTACTAACTTAATAACAGCTCAAGACTTACCGTGGAAAAAATTTAAAATATATAATTCACAATTGTAAGATAATAAAACTCTAAAGCTTTCAACAACTGTCTTAATTTCCCCAAATATTTCCCAAAAGAAACAAATAAAATGTTTTGACTTAAAATTACATTCTCATTCTTGATGAATTAAAATGTTCTTGCAATTCAAGTCAATCTGATTAGTCATCCTTACTTAAGGTTTTAATTCCATTTCTACATAAAATATTATCTACATATCATTATTTTGATCTATCTCATTTAAAAACAATAAAATGTTTTCATCTAAAGATACCAATGTTTCCTAAAAGGAAGCAATAAATTCAATGTAATATATTCAGTAGAAAATACCTTTAAAGTATTCTAGCCTATATCTTTACTTATGTCTATTAATCTCAATTCCATATCCGAGATAACCTAGCCTTCTTTTCTTGAAAAATATGTATGTAATCTCATTTAACTGTTGTACAAAAGAAATAAATGAAAGCCTTATTTGTACATTTTATTATTTTATATTCATAAAACAAAGTATAATGCATACAACTATGGCTATGAAGGAGGTTAAAATATGTCCCCAGCTGTTTCTGTTCAGTTGAGACGAACATTAATCTTTTTCATCAGAATTCAACACATGAGCTCCAAAATAGAACATATATTGTGGGCGAAATCACAAACCATCAACATTTTAACAAAATAGCCAAAAAGTTTTAGGAGCTACTTACTTTCTAACAGGATGCGTTGGAGAAATGGTGACATCCATTTGTGAAAGAAAAACAAAGGATAAAGAAGAAAATAAAATTAGTTTTATCATACAAAGAACGATTTATTTCAGCATGTCAATAAGTAAGACAACACTCAAGTGTGGAACTAAATCTTGGATTTGGCTGCCTGGGAGAGATTGGGAAGTAAAATAGAAACATTAGGCTATAGGGTGACTGTGACTTCTTCGCTAATATTTCTAAGATGTTTCCACTTCACTGACAATGTGCATCCATTTCCATATGGAGAATATAAGAAGAAATAAGTAAGCAGGGTATTTGCTCCATACCTCTGCCTTACAGGCCCTGTACCTGGGCCATTCCCTACCCACCTGCCAGAGAAGACTTACTCTACTTGCTAGCTTTTCCCCTGCATTAAAGGTTTGTGGAACCCTTCTGGTTTGTCTCATTTCCCACAACCCCTGAAGCAGAACAGGGGTGGAATTTGGAGGGAGGGAGCAGGCATAATTTAAACTGTCTAGACATCAAAGAACCCCCAGAGACACTTTGCAGAGCTCCGGTGAAATACAGAAAAACCATTTCTTTCTATCATTCAATTGCTGATGGAACACATAAAATTTACTAACAGTGAATTCTGAGTGCTAGGAATGGACAGCTTGTCTATTTAAGTAATGTGAAAAACCAGGAAGGATGCTGGGAAATGTGATAGAAAGAATAGTCACAGATCTGACAATGACTATCTCAATCACAGGTGTCCATTCCTTCACACATAAAAACAGAATTTCAGAAGAATATTTAAGCCACACAAATATTACTTTATTACATTAATGTGGCTTTTGATAAAATGATAGAATCTGCTTCTGGTAAATGTTTTTGAATCTCATTTTTCAAATATATGTCTATGAAAAATTAATGCTATGCAACGTAAGTCTAAAACCTCAAGGAGTTTAATAAGCAATTATATAGCCCCCTTACTAGAGGAGAACTATGATAAATGCTATTAATATAAATAATTACATGCTAGCTCTCCTTTCAGAAAGGAATTGATAATAACTTCTTACAAATATTTCCACTGTAAGGTTTGAGAAAATATCTTCATTTTATAAAGAACATTTTTAAGAATAAATGATGCTATATCTGTTGATACATGTTAGAGTTTAAATTTAGATTGGGATTCTTTTGGCTTACTTGGTGAAAACTTAACTATTTTGCTCAGAAAGTGTACAGTCAACTCTATGTAATATTTTACAAATCATATTCTTGAAATATTAAAGAATGGATAATGCATCTTTGGTTATTTTGGCTATGTCTATGTTTACTATGTGTAGGCCTGCCAATGAAGAAGAACAGGTCACATTGCCAGTGAAGGAGTTGCCTTATAGGCTCTCTGACTAACACAGGGCATGTTGGGGACACATCAGTAATGTAGATGATTGAAAACAGCCTAGAAAATCAAGAACACACTAACTTGCAGCTGTGAAATATTGCTGCCAGTAAAAACCGAAATACTTTCAAAACTAGATACCTGTGAATACATTATGTGACTAATCTATGCATGTAAAATATCTAGGCAATGACAGATGAATAACCCCACCACAGAATGTGCATTTCACAGGCCTGCAATAACTTTGACATTTGGATTCTGAGAACAGAATCTACATGATTTGTGGAAGAAAGTCTCCAGGGAGCTCAGTGGAGTCTGAGAGGTGGGGAATAACAAGACTGGAATTCAGAAAAGTATAAAATAAATAGGAACCAAAATGAGTCAAATAAGAGATGGCTTAAAGGAAGACATGTTGTAAATTTATATGGGAACATATCTACATCATAATTTTTCATTGCAAGGCATCAAGCCCAGAGCTCTGTGCATGTTAGGCAAGGATTCCACCACTGAGTTACATTTCCAGATCTTCCATGATTTTCAGTATTCATTATATATCTAAGGAAAAGTTGTAAACGTAGTCTTAATGTTCCTTTATGAAGTAGAGCCACTGAGGCAAAAGATAATTATCAAATAACATGATTTGTGTTCCAACTTAATGCATAAATTTTAAAACGACATTACAGATTTAAAAATTTAACCCACAGCTCTGATTACCCGTTGGCTTATATGAAGGAATGTCTTCTTAGAGTATTATTCTAAGTACCAGAGGCAAGAATTTTCTGCACTTTATAAAGCCTACAAGTCACTGTCTGATGGACTGTAGAAATCCATAGGGACACTTACTATACTGACATGTTATTGTGGAAAGCAAACTCTTCTGTGGAAGGACAAGAATTTACTTACTATTTTAACTTAGTCATATGAATAGCAAGAAATCTTCTAAATTAAAAAAGAAGAAATCTTCTAAATTCATTCTAAATATAAAGAAAAGATATAATCTATTATATAAATTTCAAAGACTCTGCCTAACAAAAGGCAAGATTTTTCCTGCCAATTACAGACATTTTGTGGGGTACACACCACAAGGGCAAATTGATACTAGTAAAATTCTCACACAGCCATGTATGCTACACACTACCATAGCACCTGGACTACCACAAAAAGTATTCAAACATAACAAGTGAGACTCCAGACATAACAAGTCAGAGATAGTCAGTCGAAGTACAACTGAGGTTGGACTATTTATTAAATGAATCATATTTAATTGGACTATCATGATGTACGTCCTTCAGATAAAAAATGGGAACGACAAAAGCTACTATTTCATAAGGACTATTCTGAGATTGAGCTAAAGCGTACATAGATCTGAGGACTATGTTGGTAAACTGTAAATATTCAAGGGCTAGCTGGGCTATTTACTACACACTACCATTACCGCTAAAAGTGAGCAACTGTTGATGTTCAAATAATATCAACTGGGAAGAAACTGACATGTCAAAACTCATGTAAATCTTGGCTAGGTAAATTTTTATTTAATTTCTATGTTTTTTTGCCTCATAGTAAAAATTAAGGTAACACATGCCCATGGGGAACTTAATGAATAGCTTGTTCTACATAATATAGAAAATAAATGAGGAGAAAGAAAGCAATGGATATGTATTATTATGGCCAGCGTATATTCAGAGCATCTATAGTATGTCTAGGCCTTTGCAATCATTCTCCATATTCCTTATAGTCACCATAGAGTGTCAGTGCAATTCTCAGCTTTACAGCTGTGACTGAAGCCTGGACACTAAGAAAGATATCAAATAACAGCCAAGTATTAGACCAAATTCTGATTTCATTCCCAGACCCATGCTCTCTGAACCATCTGGTGCTCAAACCACAGAACTGTCCCTTCCCATGAATACTAAAAGGAGAAAGGAAAGACACAAAAGCCAGATACTGTAGATGTTAGGTGAGCTTAGCCTGTCTTCACTTAACACTGCACATGACAACCATTTCCTAAGGGTTGATTTCAGATGTTATAGAGAGCTGGCCTGTAGGAGGTAATGGTTGCATGTCTTCCTCAGGTAATGTTAGTCATGAAAATTAAGGAAGAAAAGGCTTTGGGAATACAGAGTGGAGAATCCAGACTCATAATTGAGATGCCTCTGTAGAACTAGATCATTAAAGAAAAAAATTCTATTCATTGAACAAACATTTATGCAAACCCTATATAAGTCAAGCTAATCCTCAAATAAATTTACACTCTGACAGTGCTTTGCACATAATAGAAATGTATGCTCAGCTGAGATGAATTTTCTGAGTACATATGAAAGGACAGGGGACTCAAGAGAGAGGCAGCCTTGAGGCATGTTTTAAACCAGAAGAAAATCATTTGGAATTTAAATACCGCCTTTAGTGTATTCCAAACGGATGACTGCCCTTAATCCAAAGGCAGCTTTAGTCAACCCGTGGAAACTTCGTACCATTCCCCATCCACGACAGGCCAAAGGACATACTCTCAAATACAGATTTCCAAAAATCTGTCTTCAAGAAATAAAATATTGAATTCCATATACCAATCGGCAGACTAAACCTACCATGACATATTGATATCATTATAAACTGAAAGCACACACTGTGCTCCACCCATAGCTCTCGTCCTCTCATACCATGTGACAAATAGTTAACACAGTAAAGTCCCACATCCGCCTATGTGACCCTAAGCTATGCTCCAAAAATATTTCAAAATGGTGTTAGAGAACACAACTCTTTATGTTCCCTCCTCCAAATTAACCAAATAAATCAACAATACATACCAAAATTACAAAAAAATACATTTTACCTTTGTTTCCTACCCATATAATAAAAGAAACACAACCCTGAGGGATATCTCCTATTGTGGTATGACAAAACATGACACAATTCTATCTATATTTTCATGATTGGAATCACTAGGAAAAGTACTTAGGAATATTCACTACAAGAGACATTTAGTTTTATTACCAACATGATTCCATTATTTTTGAAAGCATGTAAAACATTTATTTTTAGAGATGCGTTTTTTTTTTAATTTTATGTGTATGAATGTTTTGCCTGCAAGTATGCTTATACACTACATGTGTACCTAGTGCCTCTGGAGACCAGAGGACAATGCTAGATCCATTAGTTCTAAAGTTTGGGATAGTTGTAAATATCCATTTGTGTGCTGGAAACCACACCCAGATTGTCTGCAAGGCCAACAAGTGCTCTTAACCACTGAGCCATCTGTCCAGCACTAATCACTGAGCCACCTCTCCAACCCTTACCTCTTAGCCATCTCTACAGTTTCTAGCCACTGAGCCATCTTTCCACTCCCTGAAAGATCTATTTTATCACAAAATATGATGTAATGTGATGATTTCTCCCTGTACAGATTTAAAAAATCAAAAGATAGATACAGCCAAGAACTTTAGGTAGCACTGATAAATGTATCTATTCTAAACCAAGCATGGCATGTTTTCAGAATTACCTTTATAGGAGACACACTGGGCAAGGAAATCACCTTCCTCTTGATTCATGTTGGTTCCTTCTCACCACCCCTAACTAACGTACTGGATTATCCCATCCCTTTCCCCTGTAGGAAGCCTTACTAAACGCTCATCTTAAATTCACATTCTTTACTTTCACACACTCTAATCACTTTGTCCTTCACTGACAAGAGGAATATTCCTTTGTCTCTCAATGTCCTTCCACATTTCTGTACCTCCAGCCTCAATTTGTGCTGCACACTCGGCCAAACAATCTTTCTCCTCCTACAGCCATAGCAATCAGAGACTGATTTTGCTAATTAATGACTTTCCCTCCCCTACCAGAGGAACGACCAAGTGCAGTTACACTTGAGTCTCATATGATGCACTTGACACCTGTCTCAGCTTCATCTTCTCCAACTCTCTGACTGCTCAACTATGCTCAGGAGGTTGCCATGTGTCTATGGCTCTCAATATTCTGGTTCGGCCCATGGGAAGCCATTTGTTGGGAATCATCACTCTCATCAACAATGCTTAATTTTTGCATTCAAAATACAAATTCTAGAAGAGAGTCAAACCACCACACACAAGGTGATAATTCTGGGCTCTAAGGAGATCCCCCTTCCACTTTGAGAGTCTCAAAGCTGTATTTCTTTCTCATGCTTTGTCTTCCAAAGCTGTTTACACAGTTCACCTCCACAGCCTCACCACTTCCAATTAGTTTGAAAACCTCATACAGAGCCTAAAAGAAAGAGCTGTTATGCATGCAAGCATAACATATCTACCCTAGTTGGCTTGGTATCTAGAAGGTTGGCTTCCTCCTCCTTATTAATATAATTCCTGCATAGCAATCAATGAAAACAGTCTAGTTTCCCCACCAGGAATGACAGCTGGATGAAACCATCTCTCTTGTCATAGTGGTTGGGAGTTTTGCATACTTTTGTAACAGTAATATAGAAATATAGAGACAACATAAGTAATTTTCAGTTGGAATATTATCTGTGAAAACACAAATAAATAACTCATGTACGCTTAGCCACCTCAGAGCCCGCTGAGAATAAAGCTAGCCAGAGAAAAATGAAACCAATCCCAGAATGAGAAGAGGGAAGAAAATTAAGTTCTCAAAATCCCCTGCATCAAATATTGAAGATGAAGCACGGGATGGCTAAGTTAAATAAAGCAAAATGGCCTTGCTTACATCTTTACTTGTATAATAGAAAGCCTGAGACAAGATAACTTCACCCAAGCTATTACTTCCTCATCTGTCACAGTAAAAGAACATAGGTGTAGGGTCTTTTAAATTATTTTATCACGTTTACTTTTAACTTCTTTTGCATATGTAAACATGTGTGAATGTGTGCCATTAAACAAGTGTGGAAGCAGGTTTTCTCTTTCCACCATGGTGGTCCTGGGAACAGAACTCAGGTAATCAAGACTGGTTGGAAGTATTTTTTCCCACTGAGCAATATTACTAGCTCAACCAGTGCTTTAAGGATCTCCTAATATATTTATAACTAAGGTTTTAAATCAACCTGTAGTTGTTACACTGCTAGATTTTCAAAGTGTATTCCAACTGGCTACTTGACTGTATGTTTCTCTCATGTCAGTGTTCTTTGTTAGCAAAAGCACTAATGGCTTCTCCTGTCTATCATGATCTTCCTGCCCACTGCAGGCATTACAGCTGAAGCTGATCTGACAGTGTTAGCTTCTGGCTAGTCTGACACTACATTGCTGCTTCTGGCAGTCAGACTCTATTAACGATTCTCTATGCTCCCTGCACATTCAGGAATTGTTGATAAGCTAACATTTCACAATTCACAGAGAAGAACAAATTTGGAAGCTTGGTGATTCCAAGAATTGGCTGAGGCTATCCAGACATGGAGATTGTGAAATATTCTTCTGAGAATATAAGCTGATATAACCTAATTTGGAAAAACATTTGGCAATATCAAGTGAAAAGAATCTATCTACATGTTTGGTAGATCAACAATCCTATATTTTCATAAAACCTCTAGAAAGTAAAGTCTTGTTTTTACTGAGAGATAGTAGCTACAGGAAAAAAATTATAAATGACCTAAATGTTTAGTACATATAGCTATTAATGTAGATAAATATTTTCATAGGTAATCACAGGAAAATATGGAGTCCACAGTATAATAATACTTAGCAAATCTTTGATATCAGTTGCCTCTAAGGAGAAAAAGAAGGGACTAAATGAGAAATCAGCTGTTTTTATTGGAATTTCTTTAATGAATGAGAAGCAAGCATGAAAACATGTTCACATGTGAATTATAAGTCAGTTTTTCTTTAGTATAGAAGTAGCTACTTATTTTAAATTTTTTTTCAAAAGAGAAAAGTCTTATTTTTATTGCTAGTTATTCACAACTTTTTCTAAAATTATATCATATACTCTCCCTTGATTTTATTTTTAATGGTTATTCTTTAATAATTTATTTATTTTTTCTCAAATCGTAAGCTATTGTAAACAGGCAGCTTTTGTGGAAATTTACCAGCCCGAGTAGTCATAGACCTTGTAAATAGGTAGCCTTGCCAGACAATATCAACTTAGATAAGGACAAGTGAGTCATAGGCAGAGTCATAGTGATCTGTTCCCTGAACCTTCACCCAGCCGATATCTGTATTCCCCCTGAACACCCATGCTCCAGTGTATTTTATACAAGGAAATAAGTATTTATTGCCATGGGAAGTATACAGGTACCTTATTATAAAAAATTAAAAATCCTCTCAACACTTCCCCACATGGAAAATAAATTCCACACATTGCACCAGCAGTAGTGAGCACTACATCTTTGTATTAAAATCCATACATTCAGTCAATACTATGGAATAGGCATCTCTTCTAGTTATTGCCTTGTATCAGATTTGCCTTTTTGCTGTGACTGAGAAATTTTCAATAGAAATGTCCTATTTGGGGGGTTTAATAAGTAATAAAATCTTGGATGCTTTTTAAAATATTTTATTATGTAGACATACTGTGTAACAGTTTAAGTGTTTACTATAGAACACTTAAACACTAAAATAAAATAGAATACTTTGTTTGCATGTCATCTTAACCATTCACACAGTGAAAAGGAGACTTGTATACACTGATGATTATTGTATAGCTATCTTTCAGAAACAAGTTTCAAAAGTTGAGTTTTTGTTTGAAGTGTCCATTAAAACATTTGGAAGCTACCTTCTAACAAAAATATCTAGTCAATGATGGCTAATAGCAATTTTTTCAGCCTATGCTAACCTACTAAAGGGAAGAGATGAGAGGTTGTCCCAAATAGATGGAAAAACATAAAGGAGAAATAAATGGACATAAGAGAAAACCCCATGAAGCACCTTGATACAGTACTGGAAACCTAGCCAACTACCAGGGGCTCATGAAGACATGGTCTTTTTGTTTTGTTTTATTTTTATCAAGGCAGTTTTTTTTTGTATATCCCTGGCTGTCCTGAAACTTCTTTGTAGAACAGGGTTTCTTGAACTCAGATCTGTCTGCCTCTGCCTTCCAAGTGTTGGGATAAGAGATATGATCCACTGTGTCCAGCTAACATGATACAATCTTTTAAAAATCATGGAAAACAGCCTCCTCTTACTGCAGAAGATGGCAGTGTACCTGAGAGGATTTCAGCATGAGGACTGATTTCAACTTAGATAAACCTAAAACAAGATAAATCAATGAGAAATCCATACTACTGGAATGCAGTAGAGATGGCAAAAACTTCACCGGCCCTGGAGGACAACTCAAAGAACATGTGGATAGACAGGGCATTTAGCTCCATGATAAAGTACATACCTAGCAAGGGTGAGGCCCTGGGTTCTATCTTCAGCAAAATGTAAATGCAAAAGATAAATGTTGGGGGGGGGGACTTAGGATTGTTTCCAGTACTGTAGGTAAACTGCAGTAATATTAATTAAGGTGGACAACACAGAAGAGGAAGTTTTGAAGCAATGGAGAATTTACTTCTGAACTTGAAGGATAGGCAAACAGAATTCATATATACACATCAGAGTTGATGTTGGGATTGGAGATTAACACGTGGACATCGACATACAGAAGACATTTAAGATGAGGACACCTGACTCATCTCAGATAGAGGAAAAAGGAGAAAAATAATTCACTTGTTTTAATTATATTCCAAACTTCAAAAAACAAATCTAAAGTTTCCTGAAATCAAAGAAAGTGGAAAATTATATAAAGATTTCATTAAATATCATTAAATATACCTAATAAAGTACATGATCATTTTAGAAGCCGGAATAAGTCTCAATTTTCCAGTACAAATAACCTATGCATAGGAAGTAACCAAGAAGGTCTTGCCAATAAGATCTTAATATATTTTGCTTTTGCAAATAATACAAGCATGTAGCTAAACATATGCCAATGGATAAAAGAGAAATATCACTCCAGATCATAATGCCTTGAATATTTTAAAGTTTGTATTTTGCAAACTTTCTTCTAGACTATTTTGCTTTCTCCCATTTTAAAGTTATATTTTATCCAAGTACTGGACAGGAATATTTGACTTTTATAACATACTCTTTCTGATATTGCTATAAAAGTTCCATAAACTAAATGTTAAAATGTTGGCTGGCTAAATATCCTATCTGCTTGTTTCTCATTCTGTAGTCTTCAAACCTTTTATACATTAGAATTTTAGGGGAATTTTAAAAATGTCAACTTCAGGGTTCTATATCTAGAAAACAATGACAACATCAAAATACCAGTGGGGCCCAAGAATTAGTGTTCTCTCTGATCTTTCTAAATGATCTTTGCACGTAGTTAAGTGTCCCTCTGATGACACCTGTGAACATCTAAATGTACGCACCATTGAAATGTGTGATGGTTGGAATCTCTCAATATTTACCATTTGTTATAACTAAACTGATGTTCTTAAAATATGTTTGTAGATATGAAATAATTAACTCATAAGGATTTGGATTTTGTAAAGATCTTTCTGTGAAAAGTACCAAGAAGTTTTGAAAAGAATTGTTTTAGTTCCACATTTACCAATAATGAATGAATGGCTAGGAGTACCATTTGGAGCTAAAAGTGCATGAATTGAATAATTAATTAGATTAATTAATGGATTAACTAATTAAACACATAAACAAAAAATTGCTAAGGGTGGCTTTATCTTATTTTTATTATTAGTAGTAAGACAAAATGGTGATCCACACACCTGTTTACTCCTGTGTTTTATACATTCGCACACCTTTGTGCATGTATCTGGGCCACGAAGTTCCACGGCCACTACACGCTTCCTTATTATCTTAATAATTTCTTCTAATACATTTAACATACCACTAACATGTCTTACTAATGAGTAAATTGCCATTTGTCGCAATTCTTCATACACTGATGCATGAGAAGCCTTGGGATGACTGTCCTTCCATTTGTACTTCACAGCCATTAAAGGTTATTCCCCTATCAAGGGCACATCTTAGAATTCTTCACCAATAGTATGACTGTCTGGTATCTGAATTTTCTACCATATCTGTATCTTTGCCAACGTCAAACACACTAGTACAAGAGTTTAATAAGAATGCATCATTTGCCATGGCTCCCAAGCTCTGAAAGGAAGAGAGGCACTCCCCTGTCCATTTCTTCCTGTCTGTTCCATCCTAGCATTCTCACCCTGGCTGTCCTCATCTAAAATTCCTTCATCAGCAGAATGTCAGGAGAACTCAGCTCAGAATTTTGCTGGCTATGAGAAAATTTTTACCTTTAAATGTTTGATAAAGGAAACAGCTAAAAATAATTAGAACAGCCATTGCTGTTTAAGACTGTTGTTCATAACGATAATTTAAGTTAGCTTTTTTTCTTTTTATGACCAATTATTTTCAAGACAGTTTGTTTACTGATGTAATTTTTTATTAGACATATGTGCATATTTAATAAAAATACCTTAATAAAATGCTTGATGAAATTTAAGTGTCATAGAATTATGCTGGTATAAAACACATCTGTAAAATTTGAATAAAAGTATAAAATAAAAACAGACTATTTTACAAAACTCCTAATTTCAGGATAAGGCTTCTTATAAAAACTACCTTTTGAAAACGAAATATTAATACAAACACATGTGAATTCAAGTGTTCTTTCCCTTCCCCAAACTTAGTATGTAGCACATAAACACAGCAACTTAAGTTCAGGTCTAAATAAGCTATAGTTCACATGATTCTTTCTTTAAGTCCATCATCACGGAAAAGAGATACAGAAGAGACAGAAGTTGCCTGCAGGGATTTTGGAAATGCTTAGGCATGGCACAATTTGACAGCAATAGGCTTAATTCAGAGGTGGAGAACGGGTGCCCACTAAGATAAAGAGGAGTATAGAGAAGATCAGTGAAAATTCTTAAAGAGAATAGATGGTAATTGTGGCATGTGTGTCTGCATGTGTCTGTGTGTGTACTTGTGTATGTGTAATTTTGTGTGTGTATGTACATGTGCAGGTATGCATGCATTTGTGTATGTATAAGTGTGTGTGTAATGGTTTGGGTATAGTTGTGTGTGTGTATGTGTAATTGTGTGTGTATGTATGTATAAACAAACTGCTCTACAATAATATCTTCTTTAAGAGAATATGTATTTTGATAACTACATGAAGAGAAATGCAGTTTGGGATAAAACAAACATTTGAAGACTGAATTTGACAGCAATATCACTCCAACCAGATTCACACAGAACTTTTCAAGAGGACAACTCACTCCAGCTAGGATGACAGAGAGAATGGGTAGAAAGCAAGTGAATGCCAAGCTGAGGTTGTTAGTAATCTGTCTAAACTCCACCTCCACAGTCACCTGGCAACAGCCAGGTATGCTCCTCCCCAGAGTTACCTGGCAACAGCTGGGTAGGCCTGCTCACTATAAAAGGGGCTGCTTGCCCCATCCTCTCTCTCTTGCTCTCTCTTGGTCCCTTGACCCAGAGCCTGCAGGTTCCGTGTCCCCTCTCCCTTCCCCCCTTCCCTTCCCCCTCTCTCCAGGTGGTCATGGCCTGCCTCCACTCCTCTACTCCTCTCTCGCTCCTCTCGCTCGCCCTCTCTCTTAATAAACCTCCCCTTGTGGAACCGTCTGGTCTGCTGTGATCTGTTACAAGCTGCGCGTGAAAATCTTACAGAGATGAGAGTGCAAGAAAAACCACTACAAACCTGCACTTCCACATCAGTGACCAATAGCAACTAATTTAATAGCTGTGAATGTTCTAGAATACTACCTCCTTATGTAAATGTAAGAGAAACATTCTTCTCTGCCTTGATCTTGTAATCTTCCTAAACACTAGGACTTGGGATGTCATGGCTTCCGGCTATCTGTCAGACATTAAGTACGGAAAGATCCACTAAACTCACTGAACGTGAATTAATATTCCAGAGGCTTCACACTGCCAATTACTTAAGCTTTCAGGAAATAGTTCCTTCATGCACTTGCCACCCACTTCCACGAAATCAATATTTCTCTACAGCTAAGTCAGGATATCACAAGGTTCTGTATCTATCTCTAAACACCATGTCGTAGGTTGCCAAGATACTGCGGATGCTGAGCAGATCTCAGTTGAAAGAGCTTTTTGGGTGAATCAATTGTATCCTCAGGTTCTAATAGTATGAGCAGCATCAGCATATTGTGAGTAGCTAACTACAACTTAAATACCCTCCATGTACCTTCCTATTGCCAAACGACAGCTTATCAGTACAGGGTGTATCAGTTCTGGTTTTATCTATCAGGTGAGGAAGTTAGTGAATCTGTTTTGATGGTGAGAGCTATCCAGCCAACATCAAAACAGAAACCTCCTGGACGGCTCCAAACTTCATGGAAATGAAAAGAACCCAATGAAAAGAACCATCAGAATGTCTGCAAGCAGAATAACCAAATTCGCTACACTTTGTTCCACATAGCTCTACATGGGAAAAATGTGCATATATATATTTCTATTATAAACTGTAAACACCTGGTGTTTGCCTTCAAACACTGCATTTGCTTGAATAATGATTTTACACATTGATTATTAGTTTCCTAGAATACAACATAAGATGACATTGCTTCATTTTCAATGTACATACAGTGAACAACTGTCAGAGCAAAACCATAAAATCCAAATTTTAAACCTATTCCTCTCAAAGGGGAAACATTTGCTGACCCTAAAATGTTTCCTTTGGTTGAGGCTTGTCAAAGGGAAGTCTTAAGCAAGCTCTGGAAGTTAAAAAAAAAAAATAGTCAGCTAGTAAGATCCTGCATCTACCATTTCCTCCTTGGTTCATTCCTGCCTCCTATTATGCATGTTTTTCTTCTTTTTCCCCCTCTCTGGGGACCTGGACTTGAAATCTAACATGAACTTGTAGCCTATTGTGATGGAAAAAACAAGCCAAGGCTGACAGATCATCTCTTCCTAGTGAAATGGTGAGAAGCTGGCCACATACCTGACTTTGCTTAGCTTCAACTTCCTCCTATAGAAAATGAAGAAACAGCACCCTCCTCCTCCATGCTTCTGTGAGGATTTAATGAATGATAAGATAGAAAGCTCTTGGCCTTCCTCCTAACACTGATCACTCACTGCACAAATGTGAGTTTCCTGCCCTTTTGCCAGGATGACATTCAAACAGCAGCTCTAATGATATTTACAGACACACACATCTGTGTTTCCTTTCAGGTCTCTTCCTGAATTTCCTGGATGTTCAACACTCAACATACATGTTATACTCTAAATGGAAATAGCTCAAATAATATTATATGCATAAATAACAACCAAGGAGAAGCACCGAATTTCTAAGAAATATATCGGATGTGGAAGAAATTATAGAATGTCTTTATAAAATCTTACAGTGCTTGAGCAGCCCAAGAAATATTAAAGGACAGTTGAATCCTGCAATATACCTTAAAGGTACCCAATTTGGTTCTTAGTATAGCAGACAGAATAATGATGTGCTTTTGGTGAAGACAAAAACAATACATGCACCCTTAGCCTCAAAGGTAATTATTAATGTAATCAGGCTACTATCCTTCAAAGAGTCCTAAACAAACAAGGAATAAGCAGACTACAACTTATACAAAGAAGACCATGGTGATGCAGTCACTATTCACAGGGAAGAAGACTTGAAGTTATTCTAGGGAGAAAAAGAAATAAACATTCCTACCTAATATTACAGTAGGATTTCCATGAGTAGATAAATTCATGTATAACATAAGGCCACAGTTGACAAAGATGTAATTCAAGCAGCTATATTAAAAAGCACTCTATAGCCTTTCATATTTTCACTTCCCAACACATCCCACTTTCTGAGTTTCCATGCTAGTCTGCATTGTCACACTAGAGAAGCAGAAATGACAGATATGAGTGACATATGTTGAGGAATCTCTCTCAGCACCTTTTGAACCAATCACTCAGCTCGCACCGCCTGGCTTTTGGGCATTCTGTGACTCTCTCATGTCCACTAAATATAAACAGGGGAAGTGAGTGACTGTGGTCGGGTTCCATACAGGAAGTCCCTCAATGTCCATTTCACCCACAATGCTACCTGGTACCTACCCGGAAGGAATGAACGGAACCACTCCAATGCAATCCCAGCCACTCCTGCTAGTTCAAGCATTCGGTTCAGCATCACCTCATGACCACCACGAAAGCAGCTGAGGCTCTAATACAATCATCATGGAAAGGTGTCCCAAATCCTTCATTCCAGGAAGAGCCTTCATACACACCAACGCTGTCTCCAAGCCATGCCGGGGTCTGAAACCAGACTGGAAAATATTATATATGTGTATATATAGTAAAACTCCCACAAACCACTCTTCTACTTTGTCATATTTATTTATAGCCACTAAACCCATCTCTATGTATCGCCTTTTCAGGGTTGAATTATGAACATTCAAGGAAAGTCCTTTCCAGTAGAAGGGAAGCAATAAGCCCAGAAAGACCTGGTGCTGCCTGGTAAGGTTCTTGAGGCGATCCCAAATGGAACATACTTTGTCCTGAAGGGAAGAGAGAAAACACAATGTAGATTTCCAAACCTGATCTAAACTCGTTAAACAGGATCAAACTATGCTTATATATTTTTAAGAAGTCTTAGCTTTCCCAGAAAATAGCTATGGCAGATTAATTCTTGAGGCTCCTTTTATTTATTTATTTATTTTACTAAGCATCTCTTGACTTGCCCTGGATCTCACCTTGTGAGCAACTCTTTCATAATCCTAACAACCTCTGTTTCAACAGCACACCTAGACTGTCCACTGTGAAGAACTTTAGATTGATCATGGGCACAGGGCTCGGAATCTTAGACTGAGCAAAAGCTTCAGAGGCATAAATGACTGAGGGCTACCCCAAGAGCTATTACATCTTAAAAAGTAAAAAGAACTAAAACTAAAACAAAATCATTTTTTCTCATTAGTATATAAATTTCTCTGCAATAATATGAAAGATATTGCATGGATTCTCAAAGATTTAGCCAGAGAGTAAGCTAGTCATATTTTCTTGGGTCCTTTGTTGAAATACAGAAGACTGTCATCTTCCAGTATGTCCCTTAGCCAAAATCATGCAATGCTAACTATAAGTTTCAATCCAACCACAAAATTCTGTGAGGTCTATGTTCCTAGGATATGTCGAGAGTAAACATAAATGATTTGGACCACCTAAGCTTCAATGTCTCCGAATTTACCCTAAATTTTTTTCCTAAAATGAACTGTGATGTACAAACTGTCTGTTATAAATAATTCCATTTAAAGCTAATAGAATCCTGCCTCTCTGTCTCCACTTTACTTCCTCTACTGGCCAGGCTCATCTCAGCCTTGTGAGTAACATTTAATTTACATCAAAATGAAAGAGCTTTAAAATAACCATGTGCTCTATGGTCTCTGCTGCCCACCTCACATGCGCATTCACTCATAGCTCTGTTACTCTGTATATGTCAAGTATCCAGAGATCTTTTAGACAGACCTGGACCTGAGATATCTATCAAACATAATACTCATTATATTTCTCTACATGGTCTTCAGAAACTTCATTACATCTTATAGAAAGTCATATGTCTCACTGAGATTCATGTGAAGAATTACTGACTCCTCTAGAAGAAACAAATTCAGAAAATAATATTTTAAAATTCATAGAGATATAAAAAGGGATAATTGACTAGTGGCATAGTTCAAATTTACAATAAAGTGGGAACTTAGCAATATTTAACTCCCATTGTACATTCTATATCTGATCTATCACTGATTCCTGGCTGCCCAGCCCAAGTTTCTGACCATATCATAGGCAGATACTTGTTATAGGTGTCTACAAGTAATAGGTATTTCATCAAGTGTCTGCTGTAATATGCCATGATCTGGGAATAGCAAGGAGAACTGCAAATATGAAAGGGTGTGTCAACACCTTTCTTGAAATTCATAACTCAGCTGGGTTTAGAAAGACATGCAAACAAAATAACAACAACTATAACAACACTTTAAAGTCTTCTCATTGGACAGAAAAGAAAGAAATTAATTTCTGCCAAGATTCTATGGAACACATACCCCAGGGGAGGTGACAACCTGCATCTTAAATGGCAAACAGGAATTATGATGTTAATGGCCACAACAGTCAGCCAAAGCATTAGATCTATGCAACTAACAAGAACTTTAAAAGGCACTTCTCATAACTAAAACATACTCTTTGCTATGTGAAGTTTACTGGGTAATAAATCTACTTCACTATAAAGGAAAACTCTTAACATGCTGTGAGCATTCGATAAATATTAACATGTAAGACACAGGGACAGGACACAAATAACTGGATGGACTTACCAAGTAATGGCTCCTCACACATATAGAGGTAGACTCCCTAAGATGATGTTCTTGTTCTCTCTTGAAATCTATCCTCCTAAATTTCAGTTTCTGTGCTTAAAGCTTTATGATCAAATCTCTAACAAAACTTGGATGACTAAAAATCTGGTTCAGTGAAAGATGTACTTGCCATTAAGCTGCTCATTGGGGAAATCCCTTCCACTAGAATTCAAAGCACTTGGCTTCTGTACCATGCAGAAACAATTGTTTCAAATGTTGTTGTGGAATCTTAATTAAGATAAACTAAATAACATCCCTCTTTTAAATTCTAACAGAACTTTCTATAAGATAAGAGGTATAAACTTATATTTTTCTTTTTGAAATTTGAGACATTTGCTGCCAAAATGCTACTGCATATTATTTCAGAATACTAGTTGGACCCCATTCCATCATGATTAACTGTTTCCAAGTTAGAAAAAAGCAGCCAACAGTGAAATTTTCTGTACTAAATATCTTAAACTTGGTGGCACATTTTCCAAATTACTTTATCTTTGTAACAGCCTCATGATGCAAATAAAGTTGAATTTAGGCTATTTTACTGAAAAGACAAGAGAAAAATACTGAGTGACTTATCTAGGATAACACATTATGTTTGAAGCAGAAATAGAGCTAGAATTCACATTTCCATTCAGTCAATCAGAAAATTTCATCAGCCTATTATATGAAGGGAGCCACAAGAGAAAGAAAAATCAATGAGACATAAATTCCTTCATGAGTGAAATGGCAGTCCTATTACAACATGGGAAATTTAAGAGCTTATTAGAAACCACAGTAAAAGAACACACACATCACATTAGCATGAAACAGCAAAGATAAAATGATAAACGGAGGCTAGTGGTAGAAAACATCATGTTTGAATTGGGCCTTGAAAGTGGACATAGAAAGGACTCTCATAAGCCAAGTAGAGTTAAATAGACCTAAAAGAGGTGGAAGTGCGTGTCATGTGTTATGGTGATGTTTTAAGTGTAAATGTTGATACATGTCTAATATAAGTCAAACTCGAAAAGTAAATTTGAATGAAAAATAAGATGTAAGAACAACTGGCGCTATTCTCATTTTAGGGTCCTTCTTTAAGACCCCCTCCTCTCCTCTCCAACATCTTTATCTGGAAACACACCTATCTCACTCCAGAGTTCACCAAAACATATCCCCTAGCTTCCCGTGTAGGTTGGTACAAATGCGCAACAGACTAATGGGGCATAGGGACAATGGATACATGCTTCCAGAACATGTCTTTAGAGGGATTTCCCATTTTCAGCTGTAGGTGCTCTCAGACCATTGGCTTTAAAAGAGAAGTGCACAGATACAAAAGACATAATGCAAAGACCTGGCTGCAGAGTATTCAGAAAGAGCAGAGGTATCTCATTGCTCCTTGGATTCTCTCTGTAGATGTTAACCAGAGAAGTTAATTTAAATGTGACTAAGCCATTTGTTCTAGTAGCCCACAATAGAATAAGAAGCCTATGCATTTGCTTATAGCTTAAAGAGCAATCAGAACTCATTTGCTTGGTCTCAATTTTCAAAACCCATGAAAAACTATCTGACAGTAATAATTAAGTATGGATGTCTTCAAAAACTCAGCAATACACCTTTAGAATATGCTTCAAAATTTATTTTCAAATTATAATTTACAATGACTACATATAACTATTGTATAATTGAGGAATTAAACAGAATATTATAAATTAGCTATGAGATTTGATAGCCTCAAATGAAATTGAATTTAACCTTATTTAATCAAATTATATACATACACACACACAAACACACACATCTATCCCATGCCACATTGATAACTAAAAATCCACTCATAAGAAAGATACAAATGATTATTGCTACTAGGGGAGCCTGATAAATGATTTTGCTTTAGTTGTCATTAGGTGACAAATTTCCATTCACCTTTTAGGCTCTCCATGTCCTACTATAAACATGTAATATTTTATTAGAGTTATATCTAATATATGTAACTGATCTAATACATAATTTGTCTTCAGTTTGTTTATTCCCTTGTTCAGTTTGTTTATTTCACTTGTATCTCCTCCAGTAAGGAGGAGATACAAGTGAAATAAAATAGCAGCACAATATTTTAAAACATGAATACATAAAAATCACAAAAAGGTTTGTTGGGAAAATCTGAGAAAAAGAAAAATATGTGTGCAGTAGAACCCTTTTGATTCCATCACTCTGCAGGTCAATGATTTGTCCCTTGCCTCATGTATCTTATCCTCATAAGGCATTGTGTATCTTATCTTATGTCCTTGAAAAATGATGGGCTAAGTATGGTGAGAAAAAAATGATCTTCCCATTTGATAGACTCACTGACCCTGGTTGAGTTCATGTGACTCTCCAATCAACCCGTGAAAGGAACATAGGACCATCTGGATCTGTTCTGGATCTGTTCTGGATCTGTTCCGGATCTGTTCTGGACCTCCCTTGGGTAAGATCTTGAAGCCAAAGAAGAGCCCACAAAACCAAACACAAGAAATGTAGTTACACATATAAATTTTCAATGCTACATCTCTTTTATCTTATCTCCTGCCAACCAGTTCACAAGCATGAACTGCTGGAGGTCAATTCAATGAGACATAGGTCAGTGGGGCTTGTCTGTGGAAACCCATCAATGGAAGCAAAACACTAGAAGGACACATCTGTCCAACCAGAGCTTAAACAAGACATTTATCTTTCTTCTTTGAACAGTTCTTCCCTGTCTCTACTACTGAGCTTTTGTAGAGTGGCCTCATATTTGGAAATGATCAGTCTTTTTTAGGTGGAGAGAAAAGCCGAACCTTCACCAGTTTTGCTAATAGAGACAGAGCACAGAGTTTTTACAAGGCCAAGTTTACTTGTCTGTAAACACAAAAGCCAACGGCTATGTGATATTTCAAGACAAAAACCAAAACACTATAACTCCAAGTGAAAATCCACTCACAGCTTAGCTTATCCTGAAGCAGAGGGACTTTGAATGATCTGATGAAAGGGGAGGTTGTGCTCAGATTAAGTCCCTAAACTGTTTTCATGTTGTAAAAGTGCTGACTTCAGTAAATGATTTTCCATAGAAATCAGTCCTAATCCCCTCTCTCATATAGGGACAAAATTCCCTCCATTTTCCAGAACCAGCCTCCCATATGTTCTCAGGTTGGAGGGGTGCAGTTTCTTAAAAAAAAAAGCTAGACATTACTTGAATAGGTGAACAAGGAAGACTGGGTTAAATTTTAGGCAATTATTATTTCAGGTTGTTCAGAAATGCCTCTGAAATATTTTTCAAAATCTTGCCTCTTTTTCACACGGTATTGAAAAATATTGAACCCTATTATACAAGGTAATTTATGAGATGCTGAAAATGGAAAAATATAACTTCTTTGTAATATGGCACTCAAGAAGACAATAAATTAATATTAATCTCAGTAATCAAGCTAACATATCCCATACTATAGTTGGCCTTCACTTGGGAGCAAAGAGCCAGGAGTGGCGGCACACACCTGCTAACCTCAGTATTTGGAATAGAGAGGAACAGGAACGCAAGGTGAGCTTGGCTATAGGTCAAGCTTGAAGCCACTGTGCACTCGTCAAAAGAAACAGAACAAAACTAAAAAAAAAAAAAAATCAAACAAACACAAGCAAAATCCAAAAATCAAAATTAAAAGTGAGCAGTAATAATGAGTTTAGTAACTCCTAACATAACCTCTGTGTTCCCAGCTCATCATTTCCCTTCTTAGAAAGAGGGGGTTGGGGATTCCAAAGGGAGCTTCATTGCCAACTCCAGCAGAGAACAACTTCAGATTTGAGCCACTCTCTTGACTACTCATTAGGAACAAGCTGTTTCAGGGACTCATAGTCAATGTTGTCATTCTATTTCTGGTAGCTAGCATGTCATCTTCAATGAGCACACATTTGATAGCCAACTGAACAAAATTCATTACACAAATGACTATATTTCATGTAGGAATGGTAACAAACAACACAGACATGAATCCTAGATAACTACAGAAAGCAAATGGGTGGCAGCAGGGTTACCGCCAAATGGCCCTAGTTGAGATTATAAAACAAGAACATTATACAATGATTCTTTCCATAAGGAATTATCCTAAATAAGGCAGGGGTATCACTTTTAAGATTATACTCACACATTCACTTGGGACTTCTTTTCTTTTCCTATCCACAACCCTTAAAAGAAAACATAAGAAGAACTCTTCCCTCCATACTTCCACTTACATGTGGTTCAAATAAGCATCATCTTTTTTCATTCATTTCCCCCACAAGAACAATCACCTAAATCAGTTTTACATTATATATACATTTACTAGCAACTAGGCTTTGTCCATAATTAGCCCATTCCCTAGAAGCAATTATAAGATAGGAGGAAAAAGTGATTGTTTGTACAGAGTTCTAGATCTCTCACTACCCAAAGCACATTTTACACCTTTGTAGCATTATTTCTCTAAAACGGTAAAAAATTGTATCTGAAATAAGTACTATGATTCTGTAACCTAGATCTCCAGGGCAAGTCAAGACCTTCGACTCCATCAAGAACGGCAGTTAGCACATGCCCATGCTTGAGCATCCACCAAATCTATATGAACTATGAACTGTCCATCCCCCACCCATCTACATACTAACAATGAAGCCATTAACTTATGAAGTTATCCGAACATGGTTATTTCAAGCCAGACTTCAAAATTCATGATAAATATCATTACTATATGTAGTCTAGTACATATAAGGCACTCATCTTGCATTAAACTGCTTCCAAGGGTGGTATACATACATACATACATACATACATACATACAATACAATACATGCATATATGTGTATATGTATATCTGTATAATAGAATCATATATGTATTGTATAAAATAGAATCGAATCTTTAACAACATCTGAATGTGTATGTGTGGTATTGTGTGCACACATGCATATGCATTTGTATATGTGGACACATGCATATATGAGTGTTCTTGCTAAAGTGTGTATGGGTGTTTCCAGAGGTTGACCGCCCGTGTCTTCCTCAAGTTATTCTCTACTTTATTTCCTGAGGCAGTGTCTCAATGAACCTGGAGCTCATTTATTTGTCTAGTCTACCTAGCCAGCCAGGCCATGGGGTCCTGTCTCCATCTCTTAAACTCTAGGGTACAGGCAGGCTACTGTCCCTGCTTGGTTTATGCATTTCTGAAGATATGACTTCTAGTATTCACTCTTGCATGTCCAGCACTTTGTCCACTGAGTCATCTCTGTAGCCCATAATGTTCCAAAAAAAAAAACCCCTACATTTTGGAGTCAGACTCTAATCTCTAAAAGGGTTGAAGGAGTGTGTCTGTAAATCAAACCCTAAGACCTCAAAACCCATGTTTATCACTCGCTACTGAATGAATGTCTCAAGTTTCTTCATCTCCTTCCAGTTCTTTATTGCCAAAATGGTATGTGGCAGTCTATCGACCCAATCACAGCCTACTTTAAGGCATGATTAATAACTCATGTAAAACGTTCTTAGCATTAGGCATAACAGGAAAACCCAATAAATCTTAATATTCATTTCATTATTGAAAGCCTAACATTAATTTTCTTGCAATAGCTACATAAGACAGCTTTCTCAGTCCTATGCTAAAACAAACAATGGATACAAACATGGGAGAATCTTTCCTTAGTGAGCTGATAAATGCAGTAGTCAGCTAATACTTACTGGTATGTTGGAATATCATACATTTATGAAGACTTTGAAAATTAAAAGTTCCCAAACATTAAAACTTAAAAGACACCATGCACTGTTTCTCAGAGTCGCTTGCAAAGAAGTGGTTTCTTTATAAAGAAAACTCACACTGATGACTCTCAAAGAATAGACCATAATTTTGCTCATGTTTACCACAACAATAGTTACAGGCTCCAGAACACAGCAATAGCCTGAAAAGTGTGAACAGAAGCAATCTTTGTCTTAAAATGTCCTCAAATTCTCTGGACATTTAAAGTAAACACTACTCTTGCATGAATCATCTTGTGTGATGACCTGTGTCTCAGTGAATTTCTTTTCCCTGATATCCTGTTTTGTTCCTCTGTTCTCTCACTGATATCCTTCCTGTCTGACATCTAAGGACTAAACCCACACGTAACTGCAGACTAAGAAGCAGTCCATGGGGCAGAGGATTAGTAGCAACTTGAATAGCTCTGAAAGTACATATGAAACTTTGGACTCCATTACATGTAGTACAGCCATAAACACACACACACACACAAACACACGTAAAGAGACATGTATGTACATGTTAATATCCTGAACTCTAAACAAGTATCAATTTGATTTTGCTTAATTATGTAGGAGGGAGTATATGATCGTCTTTTGTTACCTAAAAGACTAAGACTTATTAGGAATCATTTACTGTAGCTTTTAGAAATCATTGCTCCACAAAATTCTCTTCCTTTTTATTGCCTGTAAAAACAAATCAATGCTAAAAAGAAGTCTGTATGTCAGCATACCAAGTGTTTTGCATTTGAATTGTACCATCAAGTTCAAAACACTGAAGCAAAACTGAAACTCCTTTTGACATGTGACAGTTAAAAGTGCAGAGCAATGAAATGAGAGATGAAGACAAAAACCCGCTTACAAAAGAATTAAATAAGATAGCCCAGGTAAATGTCATCTTCTTTCTACAGATTTTTACCTGAACGGGATACTTGGAAAGACTCATGCACAGAGTAATTTTACATCCATTTCTGGTTCTATTTCTGTACTGAAATATTTATAGGATATTCAGTGTTTCTGGAGTAAATTATACCTAGATCTTGGTAAAGCTGAAATCACTTAAATTACCTTTTTTTTTTGTTCAATTACGTGGAAGAATGGAGAACGAAAGCTTGACAGAATAAAACGATATATTAAGCAACGGCCATTTCGTAGCTGTAATTGCCCAGCTTAGTGGATATTGATGCCTTTAGGGTTGTCGGCAATCACCATAGCTATTTTTTACCAAAGGCTTCATATAAAATCCAAACCAATCCATATTATTTAAATATACATATTATACTTGAACACGAAGCTTCTTAAGCTGACTATTTCATTGATTAGTGTATTGGGAATAACACAGGAATACACACATTCACAGTGCATTCAGTGGAGATGCAGCATTATGCTTGAACATGTGGTTTTGGATTCCTTCTAAAGCAAGCTGGATAATCAAGCCCTCGGAAAGGGTCATACTGTGTCTCAGAGATTCTGGAAATGTTCCAAATTCTAAATCATTGTTACTGATTGAATGTTTCTGCCTCCCCTACATTCATAGGATGAACCCTCAGATCTCAGTGTGACTACACTTCTATGAGAGTACTAAGGGCAAATGATGGTGGAGTTCTGATCTGATAGGGTTGGAAGTAATCTTTGTAAAAAGTAATTGAAGAGTATGTGGCTTTCTGTGTGGCTTTCATGAAAAAAGGCCAGGTGAAGATCACAAAAAAGTGGAGAAATACGAGATATAGAGGTCTCCAGAAAAGAGATCACCAGACTTCAACTTGGAACTTGGCAGCAACATCAGACTCAGAATTACACTGGATATATCTTAATCTTGGAATAAGAAAAGTTACCCTGGAAACTTACTGCATCAGTGTGCAACATAGGCTCTGACAGGTACAGAAGTCCAACTACATAGCACCAGTGTGAAAGATGACAGAAGAACATGTGAGTATGCAGATATAACACATACACTCCACATATACACACTCACACCACAGATATATAAATACATGCACACAGCATACACATATACACACAAGGCACACATGAACACTGAATACATATACACACTTATGAACATACACATGCATGCACACATATGCTCACATGTAGCTCATATACACATTCACACACATGACACACATATACATGCATGAACCCATGCTATACACATAAATACAATTACCATACATATACTCACACACATATACACAGATGAACACATGTCATACACATACATACATGAACACACTGAATTTTATGAATACCTTGTGGGCTCTATACTTTATCATTGATACATACACAAACACACACACACACACACATACACACACACACACACACACACACACACACACATGGAAGGTCCCCATTATGTAGGCCAAAATACACCTGGCTTCTAACCCTGTCTTCTAAATCTAAAGAAACACTGGAGGAAATTATATAATAAAAGTAAATAATTAACTGTAGTAGCAATATCAGATGCCTGCTCTGAAGGTTTCACAAGTCCCCAAGTCCAGCTTGGTTAGAATTATTCAGAGAAGCTCTGAGTATACAGAGAAACATTCCACATAATTGTGTGTTAACTTGCAAACTGTTTTACCAGTAATATGTAATATGTCTCCCTTGGGAATCATTTCAAGAGCTAGTGAGATGGCTCAGTGGGTAAAAGCAATTGCTGCCAATCCTAATGACCTAAGTTTGGTCCCTGGGTCCCTCCTGGTGGGAAGAGAGAATTGATTCTAGTAAGTTTCTCTCTACTCCACATGCATACTGTAGCACGTGCATGCACATATATGTATGTGTGCCTGTGTGCACACGCATAAACACACAATAAATAAGTAAATAAATATAATCAAAATTTAACAAATCCTTTAAATTATTCTATCACTAAGCAAATTTTTAAGCTTCTTTTGATAGACTATAGTCATATTAAAATACTTAGTGATATTCATGTTTAAGCTGAATACATAATCCATATTATATCACTTAATAGAGAATTTATTTCATACATAAAACATAAAATGTCGACAAAACTTTTAAACTGGTATGTTTTGAAAATCAATATACATATATATAAACTTTCAAAATTCAAATTTTTCCTTACTTGTAAGATATAAAATATGCTTTCTTCTTTCATGCATAAGCTTTATATTTCAGAATGCCATGGATTTATTTCAATAACATATTATTATATATGAAGTGCTGTACCTAATTTCATGTAATTAGCACAGAATATGACTTAGCCCTTTCTAATTCCTTAACTCACAAACTACCATACCGGCCTGGAATAATTTACAGTATCCGCTAAGAAAAGCTATTCTAGAGGACAGTAGCTGTTGGAGGGAAAAGTAGAGTTGAAAAGGTGTTTTACTGAGATCTAGTGTCTAGATAAGAAAATGGTACAATAATCTATCTCAAAAATAAGTATTTGAATAATGGAAAAAAGGTAGAAGACAGACAAAGAAAGGTGTGATCAGGAAGAGAGGCTGACACACCTCAAAAAGCAGCCTGGCATGGCAAGGGAGGGGGGAAGAAAGGCTAGGAATGCTCTCATGCAAATGTCTGGTTTGAGCAATGAGTAAGAATATCACACACAAACCAAGAACTAGATTACTGTAAATGCTTTCTCTACACAAGCGCACACACATAACCATATGCAAATTGGGCTGTGTTTCTGTCTAATCATGCCATTGTCGCTCACATCCCTCTCTCAGTGGCTGACTGTGCACAGCATTTCCACAATGAGAGAATTAGATGTTGACAAATGGTGGGGCTGACACCGTGCACTAACACTGTAATTCCAAAACTGTTCTGACACAAACAAACTGTACTGCCATTTCAGCATCAAGGCAAGACTGCTAACGTGGACACTGGAGATAAGAATTGATTTTGCAGTAGAAATTATTTGCGTTTCTTATCTCTAGACAAAACATTTCAGCACCCAGGAAGAATCACCTCCTATAGTGCTAATTAGCAACGTAAATCTCACCAAGAGCAATGTCAAAGACTTTATTGTTTGTCACTAAATGTGGTAATTGAATTTCTGACAGTTTATCCTTTAAAAATGCAAAATCTTTAATAAACCACAGTTTAAAGTGGAGATACCAATTTCCACATATCATCACCAAGACTCACAGACAGAAAAACATAAAATGCATTTGAAGTAGGAGGTAAAAACAAATTTATTCAGAGAAGGATCAGTGACAATAAAAGAATTCTCATACACGTTAGAATAATTATAAAACCTTCATTTGTCAAATGAATATTTCACATTGCAAATTCTAGAATACGTCTGCCTTTCTGAGTAATACTAAAACAAATAGACATTGTTTAGAAATTGTGTGAGTGTCCCTACTGGGATGTGTAATTACAGGCTTCTATTCAGTAAAATGTTGATGAAATCATTAACACATTTTTATATAGTAAGGCATCTAAGCATTGTAAAAACATATTTATAAATACTACCATGTCTCTAACCCTCAAGACACTGAGTTGATACTTGCTTTGTGTGGTAGTGTGTGTATGTCTTTAGGAAGGTGTGTGTATGTATTATATTTTGGTGTGTGTGTGTATGGGTATGTGTGAGTACACATGTATGTCCATATTCTTGTGTATATCTTTTATGACTCTATTGTCCTTATTAGAAATTAGTTACCTAAATCTTTTACATAATATAAAAACTACATTACAGCCTATGTTACATTAATTACTGGTATCTTAAAACAATGATACCAGCACATGGTGAATTGGTTTTTTGGTTTGTTTATTTATTTTTTTGTTCTTGTTGTGTGATGGCTCTGTCATGCTAACAGAACTTGTATGTATTTATTGAGCATCACCTTTAGGATTATATGAGAAAGGACAAGAAATCTCCTGAGGTACCAAAGCTACCTCAGTGTTCCTCCTATGGAACAAAATTCTGAATAAGCAAGTCAAATACAGAAAATCAACAGTAAGACAGTCTGCCACCTTCCCAAACATGGATTGGATACAAATATTATTTCTGACTGCAGATGAAAGCCTCAGCCTCCTGTCCTGATGACTTGGAAATGCCCAGCTGAGGAGCTCACAGAATATCAAATATCCATCCACAACACAGCATGGTAGAATCTTCTCACTGTCCCCTCTATCCAATCAGTATGACTATTTGATTATAAGACCGACCATCTGAACAGCACTCCAAACAATTGTGACTGATCGATTGTGACAACCAATAGACCTGAAAGACCAGATGTCTAAGTATCATCCAAATCAGTAAAACATAAGCACAGATGGACCAGATGTTTTAGAAAACAAAGCTGTACTGATAAATTCCTTCATACCAGTATATGAAGGGAGGGTAAAGGTTACCAAAGATACCAACCTTGAAAAGAGAAACCTGGTCTATAGAAACTGTATTTTAATTGATCACATTATCAACTTTTCAACAACAGTATGGCAATTTATTATGTGTAGATTCTTTTAAAACCTCACACGTGGAGTATTTCATTCTGGTTTTCCAGTTAGAATCTAATCATAGTCTATTTACTTCATAAACAACATGGAAATGACACACGAAGTCTGTGTACCTTTTATCATGACTATATAAAAATATGTAAATTTAAAGTATTGCTTTCAAAGAGGGAAAGTCATTATAAAATGTCACAAGTCTCAAGGTAACACTATCGCATCTGTTAAATCTATTCTAATATCCACATTGTCTGTGTCAGAATAACTGGATTTGGGGTTTTGTCTAAGTTACACATTTAAATCAGTGGTTCTTATGATATCTAAGAATAAGCCACAGAGCCATGTTTCCCTTGCTCACAGGTAATATTCTGCAGACTGTCAGTATGCACACGTATTGAATGGGATTGCTGCAGACTAGGCAGTCTCTTTTTGATTTCAAAACAATATTGAATAGGACTAAACCACAGCATGTTGCTTTGCAAGAAGCTTCTAGTGCTGACTGTAAGCCAAAGTCATCACTGGGAGCCAGAAAATGAACATCTTGGGGAAGAAGACTATTTACTCAACAACTATTTATTGAGATCTTCTGAGTGCCAGGAGAGTTAGATAGTTTCTTTGCCCTTAATGAACTCACAAGGCTCACTGAAAACCTCAATACAAAAAAACTGCAGTATAGCTAGAACCAATTGCAGAGGTAAGCCTGGCTCAGAAAGAAGGAAAGGCCCCATAGTGCTTTATATGAATGTTCTTAATTTAGTGCTTGGGATATGGGAGAGACCCTGCATATGCTTTCTTTAAAATGCTTGGGACAGTGGTAGATTGTGCAGGAAGGGTTAATGTTACCTGTCACCCTTAAAAGTACTACAGACACATCAGAAACCCCAGGGTCACTTCCCTGAACTCTATCAAGCGTATCTAACCTGTTTGTATTTCATGGAAAATATATCATTAATAAATAACAAGAATTAATCACCCATGGTTGACCTTCTGATGATGGAATTTGTAAACTTTACCTAAGAAAAATACATACAGCTACACTTCATTTATTCAGCTACTTTAAATATTTAGAAACATCTAAGAACTTCAAAAGTAGCAAAATGGTTCATTAAGCAGATAAAATAAATGCCAGCACCTGCTCCCTAAAAGAACACACTTATGTAAAATATAAAAGGGTTTCAAACTCACTCAGCGTCTATGTAGGTTTGCTTTAGAGATTATTCTAACAGGCAAACTGAAACTAGAAATCAAGGGAAGATTGGACAGAAACACATGGGCAGTCAGTAACAGATCACAGTTGATATACGAGCAGAGATGGAAAGAAACAGAAGAAATAAGTGGAAACATGAAATGCATGTGTGAAGCTGTTCAAAGCAGAGCTGTTCATGGGAGCTGCCTGCCAGAGTCCTTTTAATAATAGCACCAGCCTATTAGGACTTGTGATACAATAATTTTCACACAAAAGGACACATTAATGATGCACTAAGGGGAGATGAATTTAGGGACACCCAAAGTCATGTGTTCCATTTCAGTGTTCTTATTTACTCTTTAAAGAGACTGTTGTTTTACAGTTTTGACTGGTTTTCTTAACTGCATAGCTGTAGGATACTTTTGAGCACAACTGCAAAAAGGAGCATTTTGAGAACACATCATGTTAGTATTATGATCATAATGGCAATTAAAATGCTGTTGAAAATCACACTGTAGTAACTGTATATAGCAAATATAACAGTGGCAGCCAGGCCTTTGGATGAGAGTGTCTGTGTATGTGTAGTGCACATTCTCATGAATGAGTGCACGTACGAGTGCATATGTCTGTGGAATCCAAAGCTCAATTTTGGGTTCCTGCTATTATTGTCTACTTCATATTTTGAAACAGAGTCTGTCTCTGAACCTATAGTTCATGAAATCAGTGAGACTGTCTGGCCAGTGAATTTTAGGGATCCTCCTGTTTCAATTTCACTAGCACTGGGATTATAGGCACATACCAACATGCCCAGGCCTTTATATATTTCATGGTGATACAAACTCAGTTCCTTATGCTTGTGCCACAAGCGCTTTACTCACTGAGCTCTCTCCCCAGCCCCAAGATATATATCTTCATGGATGAGTTTCAAACACCTCCTTTTAGGAGTGCAATTCATAACTGGCTTAGCAGATTTCCCTAGAACAAGGCTCATGTACTTGACACGTTTAGATGGTGACTCCCTCTGTTTCCTTTGACTGCGGTATGAGCATTTTCAATGTTTTCATGGTAGCATAAGTAGTTTTAGGATTACTGACAGGTTGGCAAAGAGAAAACTGTCAATTCCTCATCATATTCTCTAATTTCTCATGCTGAAATTCAGCAAAAACCCAGATTTCCTACTGAGGGACGTTTGAGCACTGTGAGCAAATGGACTCCCATGGAGGCCACCCCTGTGGGAACAGACTGACAACACAGTGTACTCATATCATCTCATTTTACTTCTTCATGGAGGCCAGCAAAAAATCCATCAAACTGAAATGAAAAATTGAGCACTGGTATCCTACATCCCACTGACTTGTGATGTCTATAGATCTAACTTGAAAAAGATGCCATTCATTCAGCTGCAGACGAATACTACTTACGCTTCAGATTTAATAGGCATCATAGGTAAAATCCATTTGGAAGAAAAGCTGAACTCGGGGATCCTCAGTCCTCTCTGCCTGTCTATCTTAACATCAGAGCTCTGAAAGTTCTCTTGGTAGGCTTAATTCCCATCAACTTATAACCATTGTGACTACAATGTTGCTAGTTCCATAGCTTTCAGATAACTGACTCACACAGATGTCTATCTGATACAAGATGGCTGATGACAAACATACACATTAACATGACTACTATGCTATGTGACAAATATCCTTTGTTCTTTGTGAGGGGTGCCATTCGTGTGGTCCCCAACAGCTGGCCAAAGTCAAAGCTGTAAAATTAATACACAGATATAAATGGCCGTGATTTTAAACAAGATGTTATATACTCATACAACAGAAAATTATTTAGCAACAAAAAGGAATGAACTCTTAGTCTATTCTACAATACTCATCATTATTGAAATCATAACACTGGGGGAAAAGCCAGAAGGCTATATTTACTTACATGAGCTCTATCTATAGGAAAATGTTAAAATAGCAAATCCATAGAGACATTTAAAATTAGTGGCTAAAGCAGTAGGGGGCAAGTGGAGACTGGTAAGTACAGGACATCATTTTAGGCTGATGAGAATGTTTCACAATAGTGAGGATGGCTGCAGATAGAAGCCACCAAAGGGCAAATTTTATTATATGTGACTCCTATCTTAATAAAGCCACCATTAAAAAATAAATAGAAAGGCTCACTATCTGATAAAAGTCATTCAGGGTAGAAGCCTTCAATATAAAGGGGACTAAATTTTCAGACACATTTTATTGGCCCTTTGAATTTTATCAGAGTCTGTTCATCTTTAGATCCCAGGATCTATTAAGCCTGAAGAAGTGTTTCTTTTCTATTGCTTAATTTCAGAAACATTATCTCCTCTTGAGGGAAAGAGGAGTAACTGTGCTGTGGGGCTAAACCACAATGGTTCTCTTTGTTACCAACGACCATCCTGTATCAATCCACCAAAAGTGATATATTATGTTAACAGGGAGCTCTGGGGAAAACTTAGGTCACCCAAGTGTTTTGCAATCACCAGAGAGTTTGGGGGTAGTTAGTTCACCATCAACTACAGTGTTAATTCTAGAAATGCTTCTGGCTCCACTAGCGGAGGTTACTAATGTCAGCACACAGAAAACAACTTGAAAATGGCTACTAACCTTGTCTCTTTTAAGCCTTCTTTCTGAATGACCTCCAGAATCTGCTTTGCTGTCATTGGGGAGTTGGGGTGTTTTTCTAGTGCCTGAAAGAAATGAAAATGATTGTGAGACTCTCAGATTAATACATGGAAGCATGCAGAATGAAGCTAGCCTGAATCACATGGTCTCCTCCTTAAGTTCTAAAGAAGAGAATTTCAGGCCAAGTCAGTCCTTACTGCACAACTCAGGAGAACAAAGGGAGAATTTCTTTTCCATTTGGACTATTATTAATTCAACAACTGCTGTAAGACTGGAAGACAGGGAAGTATTTTTTTTTAAATGTCACAAAAGCATACATGTCATAAAAGAGAGCCAAAGCCTGAAGAAAACAAGTCAATCAAAGCATGTGATGTTCTGTATTGAACAAAACTACCAACATTTCCTAATAGCAACTGTGCTGTGGTGAAAGACATACTGAGGCTGATAAAGGGTTTTCTCCATTCCTAGAGCCATAGAAACACAGAGCCCAAATACAATACAAAGAACAAAATGCTAGTCAGAAAACAACCATATGAGATTCAGTTTGGCAAACATTCATAGGATGTTAAAGAGGAAAAGATAAAACCTAATGTTAAAAGCAACAGAGGTTCCAAGGCCACCTCCTTTTCTTGGGATACTATGGTTCAGTTCAGTTTCCTTGTCTTTACCATGTTTCCAATTAATACCAAGGGAACCTCTTCCTCCTTCCATCAAGCCCCATTTGGCTTTTTGCACTCAGTCCAATTTTCCTTCCCTCTTCTTCTGACACACTCTATCTTTGGGGAGATGCCTGTTTTAAGCAAGAAAGCAGAAAACACATGAGGCCCCTGATTAGTTCATAGGCACCAGTGTGCTAAGCAAGTTCTTCTATTTATTCAGGACTTTGGGTCCATGAAGTGGAGACCATGATACATCAGAATGGATGCTGCTCATTCTTCAGCAACCACAGGGATCATATTTGGAAATGCATAACCTTACAATGACCTTATCTCCAAGGGAAGATGACAGTCATTTAAAGCTCTTACAGTGGACTTTCATGCATAAGCCATGGCCCCATGCAGCTTAATGATACTAAAGTTCTTTTATTTCTCATTATTTAATAGAAGGATCATAGTTACTAAAAATAATAGGGTCGCACTAGCAGCTTTCTTAATCTTTTCAAAATGCAATTTCTTCTCCTATGAATGGCTAAATTTCCATTATCTGACTAGCAAAGACTGACCAGTGTGTAGTAAACAGGTGATCCTTCTTCACACTAGAGCCTCTCTCCCCAGTCTGCTATTTGCAGTTCTCAAATTTCCCATCACCTATCTCTTGATCATCATCTTGCTAACAGCTGATAAGCTATTGAAAGGATAAAGAAATATTAGCTATGCTTAGCAAAGGAAAACAATATGTCAATAGGAAAGGGAAATTGTCCCAATGAAGGATTGCACTGGAGAGCCAAACTGAGCATGAGAAGGGGGCCCTTAGAGAAAGTTGTACAAGATGAAGAATAAAGTATAGAAACTTTGGGAGAAAAGTCAATAAAGAAACTACATGACATCGCTAAAAGAGGGACTTGATCATACAGCAAGGGGAGAGAGTAAACAGACACAAAATCAACAAAAACCAAAACAGTAATTATATGCAGAACAGTGTGCAACTATCAATTACTGAAAGACATGCTGAAGTCATGGGAACTCTGCAGAGGGTGGAGTCATCCCACATGCCATGTGATTCTGGGGATATTAATGAGATCTCACAGTAGATATTGGCAGAACAACAATAATCACACCTGTTTGAAAGAAAGCAGGGAAGCCAGAATGGAGACAAAGGAGGGAAGACAACAAGGTAGGAGGGAAGAAAACTGAGCTGAACTGGCACCATCTAAAGGCAAGCTCATTTGGTCTAGTAAAGGACTGAAGAGGAAGCTATCCTGTCCTAGACAATGTTTTAACAGAAATAATGGTGCATTTGCAAGTGTGGTTTACTCACTGTGGAGGATTCTCTTTTTTTTTCCTGATTACAGAACCCTCCACATACCAGGGTAGCTCCTCCAAGCAATTGAGAAAAATTGGACAGCCCTGTTCCCTTCTCTACGATATCACTTCCTACTCTACAATGAAGTAAAAGTGCCAAGAATTACATCAGAGTTAAAGAGGAACAAGAAGGAGATGAAACCACAGAGTACAGCAGAAAGGAGAATACAAGGTTCCTGGGTATGAACAAGCTTTACTGAATATTAACACATGATAGGGAGAAATTCTCTTCACAAAACACAACATTGGTATCATCTAAATGATGTACCACACGACAGAGACATAATCAGACTCACAGACAAGACTTGGACATTAGACTTGGAGAAGTCTCACTCAGAGAACAAGTACATCCCAAGATCTCAGGTCCATACAATGCACTGAATAAGCAGCCCATTACCCCAGAAACCCTTGATATGGGGGTACTTCCTGTCTTCTTATTAATTCATAAAACCATACTTTCTAATTTCCTTTTAATAACTATTTTGATTAATTCTTTGAAAATTCAACTCCTCCACTTAAATCCTCCTGGATACACTGACCATTCCCTATCTCCAACCTTCCTTTTTCGTTATTATAATAATTTATTTACTCCAAATGCTGTCTATACAGTCTAAGGTATGATGGTATCCAGTGGAGAACGACTGAGAATAAATGACTGTGAGGTTCTCAGCCACAAGAACATTTTTTATCACAACCACTCCCTGAAACTCAGGGACCATCTTCGAAGACAGAACTGTAAAACCTTAGTGGTGGGGAGGATTGGAGCAAACCAGTGTCTTCTGCACAGGACAAGATCACTGCACTTGTGACTATATAGCGGTTGTTCCCTGTTCAAGTCCAGCAGATCAAGCCAATTTACATTTTAATATGGAGTGGATGTTGGTTTTATATCCAGGTGAAATTCTGACTTCTTCCACCACTTGTTATTAGTCATTTATATTTCTCCAATTTGATCTGTTTCACAACAAACACAGTTGTAGTGAGACATCCTCTACCAAGTAGCATGTGGAACAGTATATTTCCAACAGACATCCTGCACAAAACACACACACACACACACACACACACAGCCTTCATAGGCTGGACAGGAGCAATCAGAACTTCACGCTCACTCCTAGATTTTGGAATCCTGAAGGACGAACACTGGAAACTCCTGCTCTGGGGCTTGTCTAGGGTTATCGCTGTTTGTAGTAACCCATGAATTGCTGCAGGGGCTGTAACATTTCAAGAGACCTCAGTGTTACAGAACACTAGAAGCTTTTGATTCCCTGCTAAGTGCCTAATTGCTCTTCTCTTTTGGGGTAACTGAGATTGAAATTCAAACATGTGATTAAATCTTGAAAAAAATAAGGCTCAGTATTTCACTTAATATTACTTTAAAACCATTAATAACCTTTCTATTGACTTATTTTTCAGCTACAACTATAAGTAATTCTTCTAAACTATTCTCCCATTTTACTTTTAATACTCCATAAGCCACTGAATTGTGTTAATTATTGTCTATATGAATAGGTAATTGAACTCCTAATAGCTCCAATAGTATAACAGAAATGGATTGGGTTTTTTGTTTGTGTTTTATAAATAATATTAATGTTCTCCTTTTGAATGTTTCTGTTTTACCTCTCTTTCCAACACTACTTAACACTGGCTACAAAGTGAATATTTATAATCCATTCCAAAACAACACATCCTAAAAGTGTGAATTGCTTTATCATTTATTTCCTCTTGATATCACTACATTTTGCTTGGGAAACGTGTGCCCAAAATTATTAGAATCAGCCCTGCAATAAAGGGCAGAAACAACTGGCCAGATGCCCCAACTCCACTAAAGGAATAAGACTGTCTCAGTGGTCGACCTTTAGAGCAATGTCCTTCTAATTTTCTGTGAAGTAGATGTTAGGCTCATATTGACGCTATATTTGCAATTCCAGTTTGCTAAGTTAACTTGTCTTTCTAAAGTCTTTTTACTCCTCAGCTACTGCTACTTCTTTCCACATTGCTAAGCACAAAAGGTTCCAAATACAGCACGGTTTTTCAGAAAAATGACTGTCCATGACCTCCATGACCAGAAATATGGGATTTTACACACACACACACACACACACACACACACACACACACACACACACCATCTGTCTGCTTTCTTTTTTTAATTGGATATTTTCTTTATTTACATTTCAAATGTAACCATCTTTCTCTGTTTCCCCCCAGAAACTCCCTATTCCATCCCCCTGCCCCTGCTTCTATGAGGGTGTTCCCTCACCCACCCACCCACTCTTGCCTCCCAGCCCTCAAATTCCCCTACACTGGGGCATCCAGTCTTCACGGGACCAAGGGCCTCTTCTCCCATCGATGCCCGACAAGGCCATCCTCTGCTATGCATGTGGCTGGAGCCATGGGTTCCTCCATGTGTACTCTTTAGTTGTTGGTTTAGTCCCTGGGAGCTCTGAGGGGTCTGGTTGGTTGATATTGTTGTTCTTCCTATGAGGTTGCAGGAGTGCATGCTGACAGGAGCCTGATATAGCTGTCTCCTGAGAGGTTCTTCCACAGCCTGACAAATACAGATGCGAATTCTCTCGGAGCCAAGCATTAGATTGAGCACTGGGTCCCCAATGGAGGAGTTAGAAAAAGGACTGAAGAATCCGTTTGCTTTCTAATGACACTTCCTCTTTACTTTTCACCATAAGTGAACAAACTCACAGAACTGGCAATTATGCCATTGGATTTGCCCCTAAGCTCATGAAATTCCAAGGCAAGACAATCTAATCCCAGCAATGACCTCTCTAGACCACATGATCCAGTAGAAATGCACCTTCAAGAAAGGGGCACCTCTATATTGAAGGAGCAGGAGGGCAACATCCAATTAATTCATGAGCTCCATGAAAACTTTCACTGTGTTTAAGTACTCTTCTGATCCTGGATCCCAAGTCTGTCATTTAAGGTTTCCTCCAGAATTATTTAGTGCCTCTCAAATAGAAAACTCATTCTAAGTTTATCTAAGGTAAACACATTAGACCAGTGTCCACTTGAAGGTTAACATTTCAGCCCTTTGAACCCTACATAAAATGTTCTGAGAGCCATTATTTCCTTGCCTGGAAAGACAAAAAGCTTTACAATTTAAAAATCATTTCAGAGATGACTTTTGTGTGAAATCTAAATGGGTATTAATGGGCAAGCTTCCTTACTTTTGCTAACATGTAGGCATCTTCCTCTCTGCCAAACTGGAAGCTCACTGTAGCAGTTAGACATTAGAGGCCTCGCATCGTGGATAAAGGACTATGGAGTTGGAGCTGCAGATTACTTTCATGGAGTATATACTATTTTATTTGTTTTTACATGGCATATAATCTTATTTGATTTTTAAAAATAACTCTGTGAGATGAGATACACAGAAGACATTATACATATACATGTGTATAAATATGCATATGTATATTTTTTTCAAATGATGAATTAACAGGGCCATACAACTACCATTTAGAAGAACAGAGCATGCACAGTAACAGTAATAACAAAAATGATTGAATTAGTAAAGGCAACTAAACTTATCAAAGAACACTTGTGTGCTAAATTCTCGAGGCATCCTTCATTCTGTAACAACAGACCCCAGAAATCTTACAGTCTTTTCCTATTAATTCTACTTCAAAGCTCAGAGGTACCAATGATTTTGTTGTAACTAGGATTTAGATCCCTGGCACTATTCATATGAGAAAATAAATCATATCAAACATCACAGCATTCTACCAAATGTCTGGTATCTACAGTTAAACTAGGCTGTTCTCAACTCCTAGCATATTTGGTTCCTAATTAAGGGCTTGAAGATGATGCTTACAATTTTCTGTCCTATTCGAATGTGTTTTATGGGAAAATTACATGCTGCAGCAGTATTCATGAGAGTGTGACTTTGAAAACACGAAAAATATAATGATAACTTCCCTGAGAGTCAACCCTACTTTACCCCAAAGCAGCATGAAGATAATATACCTCAAGATCCCACAGAGGGGAAAGGGCTGGCCAAAGCCTCCAGATGTGGATGTCTACTCTTCCTACCCAGTTAAAATTCTCACAATCACATAGCATTTTCCAAAACCAAAGCATCACAACTAAGATATTAAATATAAAATCTAACTCTCAAGCCTTCTCCAGAAATCTCACACTTAATATCCACCATTACCTTGAACTCTAGGATAACGGTTTAAGCAGTATGCTTTTACAGTATAACCTGCCAAACCTATCATTAATTGGCATACCTGCTTAATAATATTCTTTCCAATATAGTAAGCCTCATGAGATCAAGGACCTTGGTCTTCATTCATGTCTACATCCCTAGACTATAGCAGTGCTAAATAGGTCTAAAAAAACCTAGTAATTTGGAAAGAGGATAGAATAATGATTTTAGGTTATGAGTTTTAGAGTCAGATAAACCAGGAGCCCCTAAGCCACTGTCTGATGTTAGATAATATGTTTAACCCCCTTAATCTCAGTTTCTTCACTTCATCATTCATAAATGTGTCCCGAGGACTGAATAAGATAATGAATGGGAAGCACTTATCATCCCAATGAGCCAAATGGCTTCCTACAGTAATGACAGCTAATAAGCTAATAGCATTGGGGGGGGCACTTTGCATTCATCCTTGAAACACAAATCTTGTAAATACCTTCCCACCACTATAAAAGGGGAAGCCTTACGATAATGATGGGCAGTAGGTATTACTATGTTACCTAAATATTCTCAATCCACATCCCCTGAGCATGAACAAATATATTCCAGCAGAGATTCACAAGGGAACCTGCACTGTACACTTCCTCCTGTCAGCCTGGCAGGTGTGCTGCTTTCATTGTACAGAAAAAGAATGAAAAGGGAAAGACACCTCAGAGATACAGACAGACACCCCAAAAGTAAAAGTGATAATCATCACTTAAGTGTGTGCATGTATATATACATACATACATGCATATATATATATAGATATAATATGCTTCAAAAAATAAATCTTCCATAAGGAAGAAACTCTGTGACAGAACTCTGTAAGCCAATCTACTTCATGCAGAATGCACTGCTTGCTGAAACATCTTTTCCTGTGCATCAAGGAAAATTTGAGCTTTCCTCTTACTTCCAAATAGTCTTAATAGTTACACTTAATATACAAGGAGTATGCCATATGAAATTAAAATCTACGTCTAAACAGGTAATATAAAAACAAACTATGGGGCTAGAGAGATGGCTGATTGGTCAAGTGTGTTTGCTGTTCTTCCTAAGGATCCAAATTTGGTTCCCACCACCCAGCTTCACCTTGCAGTTACTTGTATCTGTAAATCCAGGGGATCCAATGGCCTCTTCTAGCCTCTGTGAGCATCTGTGCTCAAATATGTATATACACAAGATATTTTAAATCAGATGAATAAACTATGTTAAATAAATTCACAAATAACTTCCATTAATTATATAGTCACACAATATACTATTGAGAGTTTTTAACATGACTATGGACAAATCTCCATTAGTTTTTTAGGTTATATTACCTCATCAAATACAAAAGATTTTCAATTTCAACAATCCAAATTACCCTTCATTGTGTGGTCTTCAGTTTTCCAGCATCACAAAAATGCACATCTTTAAGAGTGATACTCATTAAAATATATCAACTAAATCCTATGAGAAAGAATTGTTTCCTTTAATAAGTATATAATAGAGGGAAGTTATCAATTGCTCTCTGTCTCTTATAGGCACATGACTACAAGCTAATATAACACCTGCTCTTGTTATCAGCCACTTCATAAAGGCACCCAGTGAGAATTTCCAGGCCTTTTGACACTGGCATCCAAAATTGTAATGCTACAGAGGTGTGTTCTCCAAAACTGACACATATGTGTGTGTTTTATGTGTATGTATAAATATATGCATTCACAGATACGTATCCGTTCCACCCTACTTATGTTTAAATACATTTCTATAGCCTCTCAAATCTTAGTAGTCACAAATATTTCTTTCCAGTATAATTGCTAAATGCCCCCAGAAATCTCCTCCACCATATTTCCACAGAGCCCAGAAGAAAAATCTACAAAAACAGCCAGTGATCCTGGGTAATTTTATCCATTTAACTGCACTCTATTGGTTTAAGCTTATAAAGTTCATCCGCAGTCATTCTGTGGTCCAGCTGTTCATTTCCCTTTTCGTTCTGACAGACCCACATGCTTGGCCAGTGTGATCTCGATGCATGTATCCACAATCTTCACAACACATTCAAACTGGGCAATAGAAAACAAATTCTGCAGCTGCCAGTGAGAACCAGTTTCAAACTGATCATGAATACTCAATCAATATTCTTGGCTATAGATGTTCAATCTGCTGCAGAGTCATTTGATTATACTATTAGCCAGTTCATAATTGTACATCACTTTTAAAAGAGTTTCACAATAGAATCAAGTCAAATGAGTGGCAGAAATTTAGCTCTAACAGGCATATCTTCCTGATGTGTAAGTCTAATAATTCTATCACAAGTAAATTAATTTAGTTTGACATGAATTAGCTGAAAGAATCCATCATGCCTTCCAGGGATCTTACTTCCATTTGTAAATGCTTACAGTCATCTGTTTCATAATTTCTAGAATCTTACTTAGAGTTCAGATAAAGCTTAATAGTTCTGATTTCAAAGGTTTGACCCTCTTACCTTCTTAAAAACAATACCAGAAGTCAGGAAAGATGACTTAGTGGATAGAACATTTGTTACACAAACCCAAGGACCTCAGTTAAAATCCCCATAATAATAATACATGTCTGGTCACCCAGTATTCTTAAAGAAGTATGGGAATCATAGTGTGCAGAAGCTTATGGACAATATATTTTGTATACAATAATGAGCACTCATGCCTTAAGTGAGGTGGAAGTCAATGACCAATACCTGGGGTATTCCCTGATTTCCAAATGTACACATTGGAACACGTGATTCTGTAATCACTCCTATAAGCATATACATACACACATATACCCACATATGTCATAAATATACATGTATGTCATATATATAACATAAAGAGAGGCAGATATATATATATATAATATATGTATATATACATATATATATATATATCTGTTTTCATTCATAAGTATCTCACTGAATAATCTTGAAGACATGAGATTGATCCCCAGAAGCACTTTATTTGGAGTGTGGTTCTATGCACTTAGAATCTCAGTGCAGAGACAGAGACATGGAGATCTCAGGGGCCCTGGGGCAGGTAATAGTCTGAGGCAGCAATATCTGGGGATGTTGGGAATCATTAAAATGTACAAGTGTTAACAGTATTAGCTAATAGGTATCTGGGGAAACGGAAGCTCAAATGAAGAACTTCCCCATTTAGACTGGCCAATGGCCATATCTGGAAGAGATTGCCTAGACTGGTGATATGGAAATGCCCAAACCACTATGGTTGGCACTATCTGGTGACAGGTACATCTGAGCTGTAAGCTAGCTCAGAATGACCCAATAAGCAAGCATCATTGTTCTATGGCTTCTTCTTCAAGTTCCTACCCTGAATCCCTCAACACTGGACTGGAACCTGGGACTGTAAGCTGAAGCAAACCCTTCTCTCTACTAAGTTTCCTTTGGTAAGAGTGTTTTATCACAGTAAGAGAAAAGACAATTGAACATTACATTAAAAAAAAAAGTAGAGAGTAACTAAGGAAGCCAACTGATGTTGACCTCTGGGCTCAACACAAATAAGTGTTCAGACAAATATCCAAATATATATAATATTCACATGCACATACCCATAAATCAAGTCTACATTCATGCTACATGAAAATGCCCAGCATTAACTAATACTACCAAGGAGAGTAAACAAAAGAAGCTGAAACCAGAGATCTGTGGTATTCTATGACTTCTGAATATTTTTTAAAGATTTATTTTTTATTTTAAGTGAATGGGTGTTTTTCTTGCAATGCTGGAGGAAGCCAGAAGCCAGTGGATCTCCCAGAACTGGAATTCCAGAGAGTAGTGAGCCACTGTACTGGAAATTGAACTCAGATCTGCTAGAAGAGTAGCCAATGCTCTTAACCGCTGAATAATATCTCCAGTACTGTGACTCCTGGACTGGAAATTGCAAATGTCTTTCAAAATATTTAATTTGTATACTTACATAACCTAATAAAGTTTATCACATCATTTATATACCATACTATTTATGTATATATTATATTTATTTTATAATGACTAATAACTAATTTTACCCCAGTTCCAAACATAAGCAGACATGAATTCTCTGAAACTGAAACAGTCATATGCCATATTTTATAATACACAACAGCAAAAAGGAAACAGAGGTGGACTAATTTTCTCTGAAGCAAACATCAATCATTATTCAATCTAAGTCATGAAAGTTTCTTAGCATTATTCCTGAGCACTGGTCTAAAATGACACAGCATTTAGATTTATCTGCCAGAAAGAATTAGCTGTAAAATGTATCTTTAGATAATTATATACAATGACTGTTATATGGAATTATATGATTCTGCCCACTTACATGTTGACAGAGGAAAAAGATAATGACACTTATGAAGTTGCAGTTCACAGTAAGCTTTTATTCCAACAATTGCATCCCCACCACCCTCAAGCAATTTGCTAACAAATATTTACCAAGAATATCCATACACCATAATGAAATAAGATAAAGCATGATTATCTCTACAGACACTTGAGTCCAGCCTAACGAGAGTCAGGAAAAGAAGGGAGCATCACAGGAAGGAAAGAAACAAAGCTGTCTGTTCTTCAACTTCACTCAAATGTGCTCTCATCTATGTAGAAATGGTGCCTGCCTAGCCTGTTCCCACATGCTAGTGTGTTGAAAAGATGAGTAACAGTGGAATAGAGAGATGGCTGGTGTTGGGTACCAGAGGAGGGCCAATCACTGACCTCCTCCATGGTACTATGTGAGTCTAAACTTTTGGTGAATGATGTCATAGAATAGGGAATGAGATCATTGTGGCCATGTTCCTCTCTCTGTGGGCAAAGGAGGCTCAGCAGATAAGTCTACAGTGTGGTCAGCAATAGGAATTTCAGAAGACAATTCTTATATGTTATATAATACTGTACCAGCTACCTCAGTGCTAGCCAAGCTTTCTGGGCTGTTTTCTGGTCCAGCTGTTTAATCTGTACACTGGAAATATGAAGACTGCATTGATCAGAGCACAGAGCAGAGTTGGGTTCAATCGTTCAACCCATCAATATTCATTGATATGAAACATGGTTCGATCTCATTAATGGAACAACAAAATATCAAAACTTAACTTCAACACAAGATTCCTTATGAAATCAAATAGTCCTCAGTGCTTCCAAGCGTCCCTAAACTGATTTTACAAGATGAGTTCTGCTTACCACCAGACTAAGAGCTAATCATTCTACAAGACCTCATTTGAGAACCAGGATAGAAAAATATCAATGTTGATGTGATCAAAATATTTATCTTCTTTAGCAGGAACTATATAGATGAGTCACAGATAAGCCAGCTCTAAATTAGCCCTTGCAGGTCTTCCGCACACTTCTACAGCTTGCCATTTGACGTTAACCAATTATATGTGAAGGTAAATTGTATCAGGTAATATGCTTTCATGCTCACTTAATCAACTGGGAGCAGTGGGAGTTGGTTTCTTAAGGAACCAGTTCCCCCAGTATAAGCTATCCATTGGAAAGTTCTGCGAGTAATAGAAACTACCTTTTTTTTTTCCATTGGGTACCATAAGTACCCAATGTCCAGCATGCAGGACATATTAGATGATTACCTATGCCCATATCTGTCCAGAGTGTGTATACTGAGAAACATAAGTGGGAAGATAAAATTTGGTTTGTGTTCCTCCACAGTGAGAGATGGCCTTACTTGTAAGATTTATGATTAAATGCTTGCACTGATATATAAAGGCCAAAGCTTTTATAGAAAAGAAATTTGCTGTGAAAATGAATGCCTTCTGCAGATAAAGTATGCCAGTATTTAAATTTAAAGTCAGGGATTGTGTATAACTTCACCGCATTTGAAGAAATTTTCTGGTATAGAGTCCTGGGGTTGGCTCTGGGCCTCTTGAACGGGCAGAGACTGTTCACCTGAATTAAGATGCATATGGTCAATAGGGAGCCTATTAGTAGCTAGTTGTTACTGTCTACTGTATCTAGGGAAGAATCTCATCAGATGTCTGAGCAACAGTGAGCTTTCTGTGGAAATGGGTCTCTGAAGCAGACGGATAAGGAAACAAAGCCCTTTAGTGGGAATGATTCTTACCAGCATTCACCTAAGACAAAGGGATTTGGTATTGGGAAGAATGGAGATTGCTAAAGAGAAAATAGAGGGAGGAAGGGAGGGAGGGAGGGAGGGAGGGAAAGAGGGAGGGAGGGAGGGGAGAAGGACTGACATTGTTTGCTTTCCTCTTCCTTATGGCTTTAAGATCTATCTGGCTGCACCTTTTCAATGAGACACAATTTGTCTTTTCTTGGAAACTTGAATACATTAAAAATGTTCCAGAGCCTCTTTCTATCTCAAATATCTTGGAATTCAATTCTGGTTAACAATAATTGCTCTATTCTTGCTGGATCAAAACTGTTCCTCTTCAGAAGACAGATGGGAAGGAAAGCAATTATTTTATAAGGCAAAAATATAATAAACAGATTTATCTAAGAAGGAACACAGAAGCATTTTCCTAGGAATAAACAGTTCTCTATTATTTTTCTGGCTTTAAACATCCCAGTGCAAATACTAGATGGAAATACAGAAAATCATTTTAACATGATGTAGAAAGAAAAAAAGAGAGGAAGTTAGTCTTATATGCCTAGCATACTTCTTAAATGCATGATTAAACATTCACTGTATCTAAAACAAAGGTAAAAGTAGGACTATAATAACTGGTATTCTACAAACCTTGTATCTGTCATTATAAAACAGAGTATACAACAGGGAAGACTAGTTCCCAACTATCTGTGGATCTAAAGAAATATTAGTTTGCAGATATGTCTATCTCTAACCAAGTCCAACTTGCCACTGGCTCCTGCAGTTAACCTAGCTAGACCAGAAGTGGACAAATCAAACGTAGCCTAAAAAGATCAAGTAAGGGGAAATAAAACACCTTTACCATCATACCTAACTTCAAGATAGCAGAGAAGTATAACCCTACCATCTGTTGCCAAGGAGGCAAAATGAAAGAACTGCACTCTGATTTGATGACCCTTAAAATGGTTTCATTGCCCAGGCATTAAAGACAAAGACTTTTTTAGTGACTTACTAGAAGATAATCTTTTTCAAATAGATAGTATTGGTCAACATAGCAGTGTGTTTACAAACTCAAAAATTACGAGATGGTGAGTTTTATTGATGCTCTTTTGCTAGTTTCTGCACCATTCCTGTTTTCTGTATGATAAACCTCCTGAGATCAGTCACTCATTGTTCTATAACTGTTTACTATTTATATCTAGCACTTATGTTATAGAAGTTCATGAAAACAACTGAGTGACTAGACTCTATTGAGGAAGCCTTCATTGTCCACCAAGGGTTTTAACAAACAACCAAGACAATGTATTTAATTTTCAACAATTAATTTGATACTAAGAAACTAAACTCAAAAAAACTGTTAATTCTGAAAACTAAAAAGTGTACTCATTAAAGATTGAAAACAATGCTGTATGCTCCCTTACCTACAAATACTTGCCTTTTTCCTAGGACCACAAGCATGTTGTTCCTATTCAGTCCTTTTACTTGGTTGGTAAAGATGGTATGAGGAAAAAGTGTTAAGGCCAGCTAGTATTTCAGGACACTGGGCTACAGAGATAATGTTTTCATCCATATTATGTGGCTGTTTATGTGATTCTTTTTCTTGTTCCCATCTAAAGATCCAAGTAGATCTAGAATCAAGTTGTTTGCAGGATTAAACACACTAAGAACTTTTGCCCAGAATTTGGTGAATCAATGCTCTCTCTCTCTCTCTCTCTCTCTCTCTCTCTCTCTCTCTCTCTCTCTCCTCTCTGTCTGAAAAATGAAGATGGAAAATTTCCACAAATGGAGGGAAATTTCTAAGAAGGGGAAGAAAAGCCAGAAATGTTCTGAATCACTGTCTCTGACTCACTAGGCTATGGGAGAAGAGAAGTGTTGTTGAATGAACAGCAGGACATGCCAGCTATACACTGTGTAGGTGTAGAGTCTGTGTAGGATTTACAGACTCCCAAGTGAAGTAAAGAGCCCTTAGCTGATTCATCAGACTTTATCATACCACTCACAGGGAGGAGCAAGGATTCATTCCAGGGATAAAAAGGGGCCTATTCTCTGTGGTTATTTTAGCATCCTCTAATGCTGATGGCCAATTCAGGAATAAAGGGCAGCATTTTCAACAATGAATAAAAACATTTACTGTATTCAGAAAGTACCTGGACGCTTTCGTAACACATACTTCAGTGAGTTAAGACCTAAATCGACCAGATCTGACTATTTTAAATTATCCTATAAATCTATATAGAGACCACTTGTAGGTAACTCTAGAGCGATTGTTCTGTGGGTAGAAATAGAACAGAAACTATACATAGTTGATTCTGGCTCTACATTAGGAAAGTGAGTTTTAGGAACTCACCAGAGGGAGGTGGTTCAATCATCATATCATCTATCATCATAAAAACAATACCAGAAACCCCTAGGTGATGTTGTATAGACTTTAAATATAATTTGCTCCTGTCCCATTTACAATGGAGAGAGTTCACCTATCAACCATGTGACAAAGGCAATGGCAGGCACCCATATGGCATTCCCTATGCATGCTTGCCATTTGCCTTTCCTTGATACCAGAAGCATATTTCTCTCTAGTGCACATGATCTCTCTTTTCTGTCAGCCAATCATACTACCTTAATCTTGGCCATTGACCTCTCAGCCAAGTAAAGAGAACATGAAGCCTTCTCTGAGATTGACATTTTAAAGTGACAGGCAGAGAAAAGGAAAAAAGAAGGAAAATAAAGGGAAGAGTAGAGATGTGCTTAATCACAGTACAGTTCAGCTTGAAGGATGTAGGTGCAGAGCCTGGAACAGTCAGGTACCTGCCAAGACAATGGAGAAATGGACAAAACATTGGTGCCATCCTCTAACTTCTTTCCACTTACAACTGAGGTACATTGTCAAATTCCTCAATTATATTAAACCAGTTTAAGTAAAACTTACTTCAGTTGCAACTCAGAAAAACATAACAGACCAAATAATTCTTCAGTCTCTCTCTCTTTTTTGTCTTTTGACTTTTTCCCCCCTTTTGGATTACGAGTGATATGCCAAATATCTCCTGGGTTTGTTCACAGGATTCAGCACTATAATACATGGAAGCTGTATACTTCAGTGTCACGCTTTTAAACACCCAACAATAACTGGTTTTCATAAAACATCACTGTGGACTGGTAGCTCTTGGGTTAGTTCAGTTTTCATCACTATAACAAATTCTGGAAGTTATTAACTTATTAAAAAGAAAAAAAGTTATTTTGGCTCATACTTTTTAAAGGCTTCAATCCATCATTGGCTGGTCTCTGTGATATTTGGGGCTATTGACCATGTAGCCTGTCATGGTAGACATGGCAGAGAATTCTATTAAACTTACAGCAAGAAAGGGAGTAGGGAAGGAGATGAGAGCCCTATAGTCCTGTTTGAGGGTATGCCTTTCCATGGACTAAAGACTCCCATTAGGCCCCATTCTTAAAAACCCTCTCATTCTCTTATAGTACCACAGGTTAGGGGATATGCTTCTAATACATGGTCCAATAGAGAAAGTTCTATGTCAAACAACATCACTGTAGTATGTAATACTTTGCAGTAATTGAGAAAGTAAGAAATTGTTTCCAAACTGAATGATAGATTGTCAAAGAAGAGTGCAAAACTACAGTTGTTGATATTTTACTTACACATACAAAAATGTTTTTTTTTTTACTTTGAAAATACTCTTAAACTATGTTGTATCTGATATACTACACAATTATTTTCATCTAGAAGTCATGGGGTAGCTGGAAAACTTAACTGTATCTTACTAAAATAACATGTATAGAATTTTAGTTTTGGTCACAGAATTTCAATTGAACTGCCCAAATTTACATTCACAGAAAAGAATCTTATTTGTGACCTAAAAGTTCTTTTCTTTCTTTTCTTTTTATAAAGCCAATTATAACCAACAGTCACGGTCTGTGTCTTAGTTCATTCTCATCATACCATCATGCTAATGGTGGAATGAAAACTGTTGAACCATCAAGTTACACTAATACTGAAATCAGAATCACTGATTCTGATAAATAATCCATACATTATGTAACTGGTTCTTGGAAGGTCTAATCTGTTTGTTCTCTACAGTAGTAACTCAGCCATGGCACATAGAAACACAATGAGAAGACATATTATATGGAGCCAGCAGTTCTATCGTAAACTTAAAGAACTCACTCTATTGACTCTTTAAAAGTACCTTCTTGGGATTAGTCACTGAATTCAAATGTGATCAAAACCAACTTGGCCAGTAGCACATCACTTGGGAAAATGTATAAACAAGAAAGCAGAAATAAAAAAAAATGATGCTCTATCATAAAAACTACAAAATGCATTTGGAATATGAAAGAATTTCTCCTAGGAAGAAGGTGGTCTAAATTTTTGTCAAATAAAAAAGAAGGAAAACTGTGGAAAGAGAGGATTTCAAAACAAGTGACCAAAGTCAGGATGAACTGTAGAGAACATGTTCTGAGATCTGACGGCTCTTGCATACTAGTGAATTGAAATGCCAATGGCCAGAGGGTGCAAAAATGATGCCAGGAATGTACAAGGAGATAGACCTTAAAATGTGAACTGTCACCATTAGCAGCTTCTAGAGTCCCCGTCTACCTTTCTTCACCTAGTTGTATGCAGCAGCAGGCTGATGTCTTCTCAGTGGAGTCCCCTCACCCTCTAACTTCTGGATAATTTTGCAGAATCATTAACTCAGAATGTCTCCCCACACGGTTCCTCCTCACATGCTGAGGGTTATGCTCTACAACCCAAGGTCCTAGTTTTCATCACACGGCCTTGTCCTAGCAACATCACTTCACCTCACATCAATCACCACCGCTCCATTTTTCATGGCCCTGTAAGTCTGTGCATTACACCTTCCTGATGCTATCTGTCCCTGTGTCCACAATTCATGGATACCTTCTACTGTGTACTAGCTTTCTTAACCACATCATTAAAATAATAAAAAAAAAGCTGCTAAGTTTTCCTACTGTTTTTAAATGAGAGACAATGTAAGCTTTATATAGCAATGTCTTCCTTTTTGAATTGCAGTTCATATATTTGGGAAGTAGTATTACAAAGTACCTATCTCACCACATTTATATCAAATTGTGTCTATATTCAAACTCATTTTATAAGGAAAGGAAGGATTTTAGAAACACATACAAGTAACCCAAAGAGAAGGCATCCCTTTAATCATTCTTTCCTAGTTGCTATAATGTCATGTGAGTCTGTGTCTCAAAATGAGAGAGCTGGGTAACAGCTCAGTTAGTTAAGTGTCTGCCTCACAAGCATGAGGCACTTCTTAAGTGTATCTACTGAAACTGGAAAGGAGTAGGTTCTGTGATAGATTGTTTCTTTAAAAAAAATGGAGCAGGTTGGATTTACATATAAAGAATGTATGTAAATTGTGTGTGTGTGTGTGTGTGTGTATGCGCGCGCGCGAGCACGCGTGCATGTGTATAAACAATTAATGAAAAATAAAAGGCCATATACTTGAAAGAAAGCAAGGGGCTATATGGGAGAGTTTTGTGGAAGAAAGAGGAAATGAGAAATGATATAATTATATTATAATCTCAAATTTTTTTAAAAAATTAATTAAAAAATAAAGTAAAAAGCAGTAGAGAGAGATATCATACATTGATCGCCAGTCTCCATACACATGTATACACATGTTTAGGGACACATACAAACTCACACTTACATATAAACACAGAATAAATGAATAATTTTTAAACCAGCACAATTACAATGTTTAATAAATATTTTAAGTGAGGGCCTATTACAGGTAAAGACTGTGTGCTTAGACCCAAAAGGCTTCAGATTAATTTTTTTTAAGAGAAAAGTAAAATCTTATGTTAAAGGGATCAGAAAAAAAAGAAAAAAAATGTAGCATAGAGATCACGTTGATCACAGAAGTTGAAAATAAGCTACTAAATATAACCAATGTCAAAAACTAATTTTTATGGTTAAAAAGAATATAAACCCAAGAATGCAAAAAAAAAAGTTTATAAGGTGTGTAACAGGCAGAGTATGCTAATTTCTAATTGTCAAGGAAAACAAGTGTTCATCACTTTTCAAATGGTCCAGCTATGCTGAAAAGTACTCCTTATGGCTTTCGCTTGAAACTAATCACTGAAGTCTTTAGGCAGAGGACTGGATAATAGCAGATCTGTTCCACAAAGATGCCTATGCAGCTTCAGTGAAATTTGGAAAAGAGATTAGAGACAAAAACTATTTGGAATGTCAGAACTAGGTAAACCTAAACCATATCGAATGAAAGGAGATCGGAGGCTTAGATACACAAATTCAAGTCCTGTTAAGACAGGCATGTTGTCACATTCTCCTTCTGTGCATGACACATTTGCAGGAAGTATTCAACAAATGTTTCAATGTATCTGACAAATTTCACTTGAAGTGTCCACAGTACCTAGGAACAAACAGTAGGAATTGGTCATATAAATCTAAAATTCAGGGAAAAGTTGAGGGTTTACATTTCCACCAGAAGAGAACTGCCAGCAAGGGCACTGGGAATGTTGGGAGATGCTGAACACCAGGAATAAAATGGGGGCAACAAAAACTGGCCAAACATGTCATACTTAAAGGAGAAAAGGCATAGAAGGGACAGGTCCAGCAGGAGAAACTAAGAAGAATGTTGGGAAAAGAACCAGGACAGGAGCAACAATATTTGATTAAACAAATTAATTGAAAATCTGGAATTAGTTAGAAGAGAAAAAAAGAAATGAAATGGAAAGTACATAGAAAACACATTATCACAATCTCTGCTTACAAAAGCTTGGGGATATTAACACATGTTTTTTGTGTTTTGTTTTTTTTTCCTTAAAGAGTAGAAATTTTCTTATCATTTTAAAAGAAAATTTCTCTTCAAAAGAAAGAGGAAGAGTACACAGAAGCTTGTAGAATCCGGACACCCCTTAGAAGAATTTTCTTCTACGACTCTGGTCAAAGAATTTTGATATAGGAACAAAAGACGCATGCACTGCATTTATTTAGACATTAAAATTAGAAAAATAAGAAATCCCTTAACTACATTAAGAGCCAATAATGACAAATCTGACAAAGAAGATGAAACCTCAATCTATAATTCCCTGAAATTAACAAAGGTTCTGCATTTTATTGCTGAAATCTTACACACTACCTCTCTTGAGATTACAGTGACCAAAGTCAACCCCAACTGTCTTCTAAGTCACAGAAAACTGGAACTCATTTTTAGCTTTCTGATTTATTTGGAAATAAACTATGGCATAACAGTTGCTTAGGAAGAATAGAATTCTCACCCCAAAATACCAACTGCAGAATTATTTTTAAAGTAAGTTTAAACTTTATTTTTTCCTACACTAATACCTGTTTAATATGCAAAATGAATCCATGATAGATAATTGTATCATAAATTAAATACATATGTACATATGCTTAGACAAATTCTTACAATTTTTAATCTTGTCCACAAAATATAAATTGCTATGCCTTGGAGAATTATTCAAGTTCTCAAAATACTGCTGAAGCTAAGGTCTCAGATGTCATTTAAGTTCTATATTTCAGCTATTAAAGTCAATGTTCTGACAGGCCCTTTGGCTCGGATCCCAGGGCATGAATCTGCCTTAAACTGACATAAGAATGTGTCAGAGGGCTATATGTCAATCAACCTAAAGAAGGGCCTAGTCCCAATTTGGTGTTGTCAGCTGAAGACATTAAATCCAGCAACAGTTAATTGTTACCACTTCAAGTGGAAATACTGATGGAAGAGAGGAGGGACGTGTCTAGGTTCAGGAGATAAAGCTGTTAATTGCCATCCTTCTGTGTAGATTTGTTTAATAATGAAAACAATGTGTCTAATCATATAATGTTTCTATTTGTTCCCCTAAGGACTCTTCAGAGAAAGTTTCTGTCCGGGGGAGACTTCAGCTGCTACCGACTGTGCAGGGACAAAAGAAGAGCAATCCAGGCACTTGGGGCAGGCAAATAGCTCAAAGTGGTTCTGTAGACACAAACCCAGGGAGGAGTCAAGAGCTGGACTCACAGCTTAGAGAGCAAGGGGGAAATGCCAGTACCTCAGTAGCAACAACTTCATGCACATTCTGATGTGGTAAGAGAAGACTCCGAAGGGAGGTAAGCGAGTGAGAAGGGAAGAGAAGGACAGGAGATGGAGAGGGGACTGAAAAGGAGGAGCTCTTAAGAACAAGGAAGGAGCATCCTGACCTGCTCAAACCCTCACCATGCCTGTGAGCAGAAAATAAGTTATTTCCTGATCCCTTAAAATGGCCATGTGATCAAACAACAAAACCAGAGAGATGTAGGATAGAAGGAAACATTTCTGAAATGCTGCTGCCCATCCATGTCCCTTAAGGGTGGGTCCACAGGGCACACTAAGCATGTCCTCGACAGTGCCTGATATAACTCTAGCTACCTTACTGATCTCAAAAGGATGTTTTAGGGAGCAAGCTGTAAGTCTACATGTGTGCATTATTCATGAAATTTTACTTTCCTTCATTTGGTAAAGGAAACATGACAGAATAAAGTTGTATCATTTAATATGGTTCTTCAGACCAATTAGGGCCAATTAGTAAGTCCATTCAGAGACACCTGGCTGCCAGTGTGCCCTCTTTAATTGCAATGATGATGATAATAATAATAATAATAATAATAGCAATAACAGTTGTCCATTATAAGGAATAGCTTGTTTTATACATGGGCAAACACAGTTTCAACTAATCCATCAAGCTCCCCTAGACTACCAGGTACCATGCCACTTCTTTCATCTATTGATCTGTCAACCTGTGTCTGCCTGCTCCTTCACGTGCTACCTACATATTTGTCTGATCATCTTCCACTGTCCCTCGCTCATCCACTGAACTTTATGCTCCTTGAATATACACTTCAAACCCTCTCACCATTTGAACCCATAACATTGCCACCTTGCTCAATATATTTTGTATTTTAATGCATTTTGGAGAGGTTTTAATACTATTGTATTATTGCATGCTGTGTGTAACTTGGTGTTTCTGGGGAGCAATGACTCTCAGGTCCAGCTCTGCAAATCTAAGGTACACAGAGAAGACAGACCATTTCTGACAGCCAATAAATCATCTACCACCAAAGTATTTGTCAAAATAGAGACAAATCTAAAATATAATCAGTTCTTAAAAGCCACTTTCATGTTCAAAAGGGAAAAAAAGTAAGTACCTAAACACTAGGCCTAAGTTTCCCATGACTCATAATTTTAACTACACTTGGCTCTTATAAAGTTGAAGCTGGTTTCTTTCTAAATAAGCATGTAGGGAAAAAATAGCCTTTTCTAGCTTTCAAATCTGATGTGAAATTTAAGCTACATATTTGAAAGAAGAGATGATGAGAGACAGACAAACATGGGTGGTGCCAAGCAGAGTCTCAGAAAAACAGCTGAATCAAACCAAGAGACACTGCAGTGATTGGAAACAAAATTTCAATTGCAGAAATAGATGGGCTGGGACCTGGAGGTGGTGAGCACTTGGCGAGCCTGCTCACATGAATACAGTGTACACTATGGGGATGGTCCCAAATCATAAGTCAAAGTCATCTTTTCTGTGAAGGAGGCCTGAGGACACCCGGAATTTAAACACTAATGGCTCACTGAGAAATTCCAAGAGCAGTTACAACTCTGTATTATATCTCAGAGAAACTTTATTTATTTCCATATCACCAAGACAAAAGACCAAGTAACAACTTAACAGTTACATGTTGTTTTCTGTTTTAACTGCTTTATTTTAGAAGAACATTAACAAGTTATTTAGAATGTCATGTGTTGTCAAAAAGAATCTTCATATATACAGTTCCCTCACACACTAACATATTCCATGCAATTTCAAATATTCTATGATTTATCAAACTTCGATATAGTCAAAACCTGCAGTAATCCTAGTATGAGGACATGTGCTTGTTATCTTCCAACAATGAAGTAAGTTTGAGGTTTAAAGAAATTATATCATCAAAGGTCACCTTGAACTATAAAAAGTCAGGGTGGGCAAATTGACCAGTATCTGAATGAAAGCATCTAGACTATAAGTAAATTGTCCAGCCATGCTGCCAAACACCGAGCTACTGTAAAATTCAGACCTATTTTCAGGTGCCATCGAGAGTACACAAAAGATTGTAAGCAATCAAACAGGAGGAAGCTTGAAACAAATGAGTAAATTGAATCATTATCTTAAAAGCAGCATTCTTCTCTGAACAAAGTAGAAGAAACTATCAAAAAGCAATCCTCAAAGCACCTCCATTTTTGCATGTCAAAAAGAAAGAATTATGCTAGAACTAATATATAAATAACAGTACATTCTGTGTTAAGCCAGTAACAAAGAAACCCCTCAGAGCCATAAAACAAAGTCCTGTCAAATCCCCATTTCTTACAGAATAGCAGGAAGATCTTTTCAGAATGGTAGAAACTGTATTTATAGTAACAAAGTGAAGAGTTGAGATAAAAGCCGAAAGAATTAAAGTCAAAGCCCCAGCTCCACATGGGTTATGGTTTTGATTTTATTCTTATTGTGGTCTGCAAATATTAAGACAGAAAACACTTCCATTTGACTGTGGGATCCTCTGAGACTCTACAACCTCAAAAGAGCACATGAAACAGATGAAAATGCATCTGGCTTGGGAGCAGACTCCATATTAAATGGCAATGCGCAAAGTAACAACTACAACTGCAGAAGGCCTTGGGGGAGGGGAGGGGAGGAGGCTAAAGGCTGAAATTCTGCAACTGATGGGGGCAGGCAGAGAAAGGGAAACAAGGGGGGAAGGAGGGGGGGATGGCTTTACTGTCTTAAGATGGCAGCCTGTTTATAACTACTGCATTCCTGAAAATAGAAGGCGGCAAATTATGACCCCATTCCTTCCCTCCAAAGTTAAGCAAGCCCACCACACACAAGCATGACACGCCCGGAGGAAATCCTACAGCTGGCCAGTATATCTCTATCTAAGACAGAATCCCTAGAGCTGTCACTCAAGAGTTAGAGATCTAGAGCACTGCACACTTTTCTCACAAAGAAAGCAGTCCAAAAATTCTGCTGTCAACTAGGAATTCTTTCTCACTGCAGAAAGAATTCTTCATCTTGCACGTTTTTGTTTCTAATAGAAGCAAAACCACATTTAAAACACAAAGCTTTGGGGCACATTTAAAATACCTTATATTGCATTTTCTCTCCCCTCGTGTCTTCTCTTATAAAGAATGCATAAACACCCCAGTAGATCATATGCACACAAGACACAAACTGGAAGACTTCTCTTAAGGTTAATTGGAGTATTTCATCTTTAGTTCACACATTATGAAGAACCACAAACCCAGTGGGTTGTTTTTCATCTCATTCTTAATCATTACTTTTCAAATCAGATAAGTGGTTTAACATTTGATAGAGAAGAGGCTCAAAGTTCCAAACAAAAGTAAAATCAGCAGGAGCATAGTAAAATATTGAATGACAGTTTCTATCTCTCAAATAATTAAAACATGTTTTTCCATTGAGTGTAAAGTAATACTATTAAGTATTAGAGTAAAGAAAATTTATTATGCAAGTATGGAAGACAGCTTAAGTCTACATGTACTCATGCAACCACAGAGAGAAAAGACGACCAAAAGCATCCTTGTTTTCTCCTTTACTCAGTTAAGTAAGTTACAAATTATCATAGTTCACTTTTACAAATCACAAATCTCTAAAAGTGATATTTCCAGTACAATTACTTGCTATTTTATCCAGCATTTTATTTCAACTGTCACATTTTGAGCACAGAAACATTTGTACAGCTACCAGGGGAAAAATAACTTGAATCAAATTGAAAAATTACCATAACTACTAGTTCAATATGTCTGGTTAAAATAGAGACATCTGGTCTATCATTAAATCTTTTGTGTTGATGACTTCTAATGTGTCTTTGCCCGCTAATAAACTTCGCAAAAAAAAAAAAAAAAAGAAAAAAGAAGCCAACTTTCAAAAACAAAAGAAAGAAAACCTGAGACTATGAAATCTATTGCAAGATGTATCAATATCTTTGTACCTTTCAGTCAAATGTAGCATAGTTCTTCTGAGAATTCTTGCAGAGACTGCTGGAATACAAATGTCTAGTTCTGAATTCCATCAGAATAATGATATCTATTAAATAATTCTCTGCAGGCATGGCTAATTCATGAATCGTTATTTTTAAATATTTATAAATCAACTCATTGTGCGGTTGTTTAAAATGTATACACTGAAACTCTATAATAGCCCTTGATTGCTACTCCAAGGAACTTGAATAATGCATTTTCAGAAGCCTTGCACACCCACACACAATTCTAAATTAATGGCCAAGCAAACAATAAGTAATGTACTTGTAAGCTGGGAAAAAAAAATCCCAGTGATAAGTCAAACTGGCATCTTCTTAGTACTCACTGCTTCCTTCTCATGTATTCCCCCACAACTAAGTTCATTAAAGTGTGGCTATCACCTGCCCATTCATCCACAGAGAGTGATTTCGTGATTAACACATTTGCAGATAAGGGCAGAAATGATAACATACACCAAGGCCAAATTAAGAGATGAAGAAATAAAAGAGTCTGGCCACTCCCGCTCCCAATGACCAGACTGCAATTAAAAAGGACTTTTGTCACTTCTTGGCAGGGCAATAGGGCCAGTTATCTAAAACCCTTCGCTAGAATCCATAGACATACCAGCAAGGCCCTTCAAGGAAACTCAGATAATTACTTTTGACAAATGTTCTCCTTGAGCTTAAGAGTTACCCAAAAGCTTTTTAAAATGACTACAGTTATGCTAAACAATCTTTAACAAAGTCAACCCAATAACCAGCTTTGGGTCTCCACACCCCACTCCACCCCCCAATTCCAAGGCATGCAAACTGCTTTCTTTTGGCCAATTTATAACAGATAGTAAGTTGGTGAATAAATATTTAATTTATGCAGTCAAAGCTCTAAAAGGCTAAGCTTCGAATGCAATGCCTTTCGTTCCCGTGAGACTCGCTGTACAAAATATCCTTTTAAACACACACACACACACACACACACACACACACACACACTTACAGCTGTCCTTTAAACGATGTGGGAAATGAGGAAAATATGGAAAGAGAATCCTCACACACACACACACATAAACACACACATAAATACATACATATGTATGTATACACATCCACCTAAACCAGGACGCCGACGCCCCTCTGCCAACCAGCATTTCTATAGAGACATTTTTACCATAATTAAAACCTAAGCTCTGAAACATTAAAGAAAAAGAATACCAGGCCAGTAAAGCTGCCCAGCAAGCCAGCGGTGAAACACACGTAGCTGCAGACTTCTAATCTCCCAGAACAAATGTCACTGAACCAACTTCACCAAACACACACACACACACACACACACACACACACACACACATTCACGCACACTCACACTCAGGAATTGCACACGTGCAGAGAACATAAGGCAGAGATCCCATGGCAAAGCACAGTACCTACAAACAGCGCGAACCCGGTCCACACAAAACATGCTCGCATAGTGTCCTCACAGAATGCACAGGACACGGCACACAGACAGAGCGCCCTAGCTCACATGCACACGCCTTCCAAGTCCGAGTTGGACACATACGGTGCATGCACGTGTGGAAGATCTGAACTCACAAACGCGGGACACACACACAGACACCGGGACTGTTCCAGAGTTATTGATGAAATTCCAGGGGGTGGAGGGCCGGGGAAGGAGTGGTAATTGCCACACAAAGGTCTCGGGAGCGGCAGAGAGGGAAGTGCCCCGCGCCAAACGCTGAGAGAATCACCGGTTCGCGGGAGGCGCCGCGGGACTCCAAGCGCCAAGTCCCGGGAAGAAGTGTCCCGGGCGGTCCCGGGTGCGCAAGGCGCGGGGTCCCCGAGCAAATCCTGCGCCCCTCGGCGCGCGCACGCACACCGGGACCCTGGCGAGCCCACTCCCGCGGAATAACAAAGAGCCGGAGCTGGGGAGCGGGGGAGCGGGCGGCGGCTCCGGGCGAGGGCCGAGGCGGCGCGGGGCGCGGGGCGGGGCGGGACGTACCAGGCGGGCAGCCTCGGCCCAGGTGCGGTCCTTCTTCTTCCTCTTGTCTTTCATGTTTGCATCTCATTGATGGTGCTGAGGATGACGTGGGGGGGATTCCGCGGGTGCTCAGGGTGCGGGCGCCGAGACAATGACCCAGTGACCCGGTGACCCGCACTCGCGCGGCGGGGGGAGCGCGGGCGGCGGCG
>NW_021604688.1:3155889-3161999 GCF_004785775.1 Grammomys surdaster | reverse complement strand
GACGCTGTTGCGGTCTTTGGTCGGGGCGGGGCCGGGGGCGGGGGCGGCGCGGGCCGGGCTGGCTCGTGCGGGGCTCGCGCTGCGCGGCGGCCGCGGTGACAGCTCGGGGGATGCTCTGCTCGGCCCCGCGAACAACAATACACTCTGACGTCACGGGGAATGGCGCCGCGCTCACACTCGCGCTCTCCCCGGCCTCGCGCGCGCACCCCGCGCACACTCGCCGCGCGCCCCCTCCTCCGGCCACGCCCTGAAGCCCCGGCCGGACCCTTTTCCTCACGGTCCAGCCCGGAGCAGTTGATCGGGCAGGCTTGGGGCAGGCCGACCCACTCCAGTCTACTCTGTCCCCTTAGGGCCAAAAACCAGCAACTGTGGTGGCTTTGGGAAGTTGGGTGGCTCTGCGCTCCGCAACTGGGTGCCCTCGCCTGAGCACGCGCGCGTGCGCGCCCAACACACACACACACACACACACACACACACACACACACACACACTCCCTCTCCCTACTGCTCCCACCCCCAGCTCTGCGATCCCCTAACCCTGCCTCTGCTTTGAGGGTTGGATTCCCAGAGCTTTGCGGAACGGAATCAGCCTCCTCAAGCACAGAACTAATATTGAAGGAGCAACTTGATACTGCGCGGAGCCACCTACGTGGTCTGAAACAATGCGAGACCAAAAGAGGTTTCGAAGATTCATGTCTCGCTACGTCTGTAGTATATATAACAATAATTATGTTCTAAATACCCTGTAGCCATCATTTCTAGCTTCTAACCTGGTGCCTGTGTCAACAGTCAGACCTTCAGACCGTTAGCGTTCGGGTATTTTTAAAATTACATTTGATTTCCAGGTTCCGAATTTATGGAGAGTTGGGAGGATATTCCTATTAGTAAATTACACACAAAAAAATGCGCTAAGACCTCAAAGTTTATGATAACCTTTTACAACTTCTTATGCCACTGACGAGCTGTTTAGGTTGATAAAGTTGTTTCTCAGAAGAAGAGAAGATGCCTGAATCCCTCATTAATCTCGTGTGTATTTGTCTTGAGTATGTAAAGACAAAAGGTTACGCTTCCCGGATTATTTATCTAAAGTTATTTCCTGAAAGTAATGATATGTAAATAGAAAGGTGTGGGTTTCTTCCTGGTTGTCCTCTCATTTGGTCTTCAGCAAACCACTTAAACACACTTTTCTCTACTGTATAACAGGAGGAAAACAAGAACACCAGGATGACTGTAAACTCTTTGTAAACTGGGCTTAAGGAATTTAAGATTTTGGTCCTAATTTCACTTTGTGCTATTCTGTACTATTGTGATTACAAGTAATTCTTGTCTGAAGAGTGAACACTCAAGTCGAGAAAGAATGTATTTCCTTGAAAATGAGACCAGCCAGTGCGCTCTCCTGAGAGCCCAGTCAAGTGTCTGAGGTAATAAAAGTGGACGATTACCAATAATTAGGCAGAGGTAGTTAATTCTTTTAAAATATTTGTTTTATTAATTTATTTGAATAACAAAATTGCTATGCATCAGCTTAAAGAAATATCCAAAGACTTACTCACTCTTCTTTTGTTTAAAAATTAGATTTAAAGAACACACTGATAGTATCCCCTGGGAAAAGCTTTACACTTGCAATTTGCATAATTCTAACCAGGTGTGACACCATTTTACATTTCAAATATATCTAATTCGAGGCTTGTTCACATCTGCCTTTATTCCCAAGAATTATCTTTATGAGTACAGTAATTGATAGATCAAGATTTTCTATTGTAATAGTTTTTCTTCTGTACAGAAATAACTTTTAAGCAAGCAGATCATAGCATGGAATTTATTATTTTTGTGTAACATAGTACTTCATAGGAAGTTTGAGAGCCCATTATAAGCCAACCTACATTGTGTATTACGTTGATTTAATATTAAGAGACTATGTGTCACCCCACTTAAGCAGATTTAAATTGATGTTCAAAAAGCTGTCAGTCTTGTATGCCTTTGATGACACCTAAGTGTGAACATTCGCAATTCATAGCTGATTCTTGCACACTACTTGTTTTGGAGTATTGTATTTTATCCATACAGGCCAGGTAAATCTGCTTAAAGACTGGTGAATATCTATGCCAACCTAGTATACTTCAGTGGTAGGGCATAAGAAAGGCCACCACTTCATAGAGGTCAGTAATTTAGTCCTTTATTCTGTATTTCTGTCTATTCAGTCATTGGCTTTCCTTAGATGCATTTATTTTCTCAATATATAGTGAGTGCAGTAGGGAAGAGGAAAGACTATGTGTGAAACAATTATAAACATTTTATAGATTAATAAATAATATGAATGTTATTCTTAAGATATGTGCATGTGTGTATGCTTGTGTGAGGGTGTGCAAACTTGAGTGCAGTGGCCATGGAGTTCAGAAAAGGTCATATCTTCTGTAGCCAGAGTGACAGAAAGTGGTGAGCCAAGCTGCCTGATATGAACACTGGGTACCAAATCAGGTCTTCTGCATTAACAACAATTGTTAATAATTAAGCACTGAGCCATCTCTCCACATCCTCCCTGGATATCTTTTAAAACAGAATATGATAAATTTCCCCAAAACTATAAAAGTAAAATTAATTGAAAAATAGGAAAATAATTCTCCACTGGAGAAATCCGGGGAACCTTTAATAAAAGGGGGTCGTTAGATACACATGGGATTTGCAACATGTAAGAATATTAACTTTTGCAAGAAGGAAATTAGCAAACTACAACAAGAAGACAGATTTTTCCAAGTAAGAGTAAGAAATGTCAGTCAGGACAGTTAACATGTCAGAGAATGTTTAAGCAGACAGATGACAACTACCAAGTGTACTAATATGCCAAACTCATATCAGCCCATGTGTAGTCTCAAGAGCCTTCTTATGAGGAATAATAACTCAAACCCAGGGCCTAGAAGGGGCTGCCTATAAAGTGGTCCCCTTCTAAGTTTTCATCCTTGTAGAACAATTGTCCTTGCTCCAGAGCCAGTCAGTATGCAGCAGTAACTGCATGCCCTCACACTCTCTGTTTCCTGTATTGATATTGGTTCCAAAATCATATTCCTCCTCACAAGTCCCCCTTACCTACTTGTATGGATGTTTAACATGTGATTTTAAAAACCTCACAAGATGAGTGCTAGATGGGTGGCCCAGCCATTAACACTTGCTGCCCTTGTAGAGGAGCACAGTGAATTTGATTCCCAACACCCAAGTCAAGCAGCACACAAGGACCTGTAACTTCAGCTCTAGGAAATCCCATGTCATGTCTGGGCTCTGTGGATACCCAAAGACATGGCATACATACACTTGCATAGACTTACACATACAGGTAAATAAAAATATTGCAGCACATTTAACAATGATTGTTCAGTGAATATCAAACAAGTTATAATAACTTTTCATTTCCCTACAGGAATGTAGAGATGACAGTATAGTGGGGAAAATGGCAAAAGGTCACAGGAGAGGTCAACATTAAACAAAGGTAAACTTAAAAATTTGGGGACAGAAGTGAAGCTGTTTCTAGCCACTTGGGAAACTCGAGGCTTCATCATGGTCCTTTGCAAAGACTTTGCCAAAAGTTTCTGGGTTTCTGGATGGAATGAGTAGAAAAACTGTGTGATATTTAAAGCCTGTATAAGCAGTTACAGACTTCTTAGTTGGACATCATATGAGACTCTCAGTCTAGAATGAATGGAAACACTCTTATCACACACACACACACACACATACACACACACACACACACAAATGCACACACAGGAGCAGAAATGGGTGGGAGTCAATACAAGATGAGAACATTGAGCAAGGGACATAGCTGAGTCGGAGTCCTATTTACAACCAAGCAGTTTGTATTTTGTCTCACAAATATATTATGCACAAGGTGGGGACTTCTGACTTCAAGAATAAGAATATTTAATGACTTTCTTTCCCTAAGTACCATTTGCTAATTAATCATCAAGTTCAAATGCATCTGGAAAGCCCACACATGTGATTTCCCCCTTTCGTGTGTCTATTGCTCTGTCTGCCCACTGAAGCTCCAACCTGAAGTAAACTACTTTTCCTGGGACATAACAGATATTTCCTGAATTAAAGTATTAGAAATTTGCTAAGATGATCTCTTTGTTTCTGAATGCAATAAAAGCTCCAGTGAATCTAGATTTATTTCAATACTTTTTTTTTCTTAACAGCAATTTTATCTCTTCCAAGTCTTGCTCATGTGTAACATAAAAGGTATAATATAGGATCAAATACAATATCCATTAATTATCTATACTCAGATATTGAAGACTGAACTTCCCTGAAGACTAATAATGAACTTCGACTTGTATATAATATTTGAATACTAGGTCTCCTGTGTAGTAGTATTTCTACAAATTTCTATGTCTTTTGCTGTATCCATTTTAAGCCAATTTAAAATTAAACTACAAATCGAAGCATCAGATGTGCTTTGGGAATGAAGTGGTGGTACTGTGTATCGGAGACTGATTTCTGTCTAGACTTGAGATACTGCTTTTAGAAGGAAATGAGTCTTTTAATTGGATTTACTTTATTTATTAATTTAATAATTTGTTGGAATTATTTATTTTTCATATCTGCAGCAGTTTAGCAATTTAGGATTTCAGACCCTCTGAGTCTTTTTCATCTTTGTCCTTAACCCATGTCATTTTCAGTTCTTATTTAATTGGGGGTGTTTGAGACTTGTTTTTAATTTTCTAGTCATGTTGTACTGTCAGCCTTCACTCCAATAATTATAAGAACATTTTCATGATAGCTCTAGAGCCTTAGCCCCAAAGCCTTCTTTAAATGGGAAAGAATTGGGGAAACAGAAGCTAAAATACGTTCACAGCTTTCTTCTTTTGCACTTTCTTAAATTGCTTTCTTTCTCTCTCTGTATCCCCTTTTGCTGTTTTTATCTTTCTGCTTTCTTAGGGCAATAACAAACCCAGCTTCTGAGTAGGGCCCTTCATTCAAGAATTTACCTTCCCCCTTTAAACCCTTAATTAGGCATAGAGAACACAGTGTGATTTATGGCCTGGTGTTTAACAGGCTCACACTTAATCCATTACACAAAAGGGTTACACATACTCCCTAACAGCGGCACTCATTAGTTTATACAAAATAAGAAAAAAAGAAAAAAGAAAAAAAGAACCACTTAGAAAATGTAAATAAACCTCTGCTGATAGTATCTTTTTATGCATATGCCTTGAGATTCCAGTTTCAACGCTGCCTTCTAACGGAGCGATTTACTTATTTTCAAAGCTACAAATTAAATTTCTCTAGGTAGACTCTAATTCAGTCCCACTCTTACTAGCTAAGAAGGAAAATCACATGCTTCTAAATTGATCTCTGTGTGAAAAGAACATTCTGAGTTCAGAAAGAAGGCTGGAATTCTGACTCACACTTAAATCTCAGAAGCTACACCCAGGTCAGTGGCATGTTGGCCATGGCCTGCTTTAGTCTTCTATGTTAAACTAATGCACAGATTTTGTGATTGAGACTACACAAAAGGGAACTTAAGAGAAATCACCAGGAAGTAATTTATTCCAATTATTTTCCCACTGTCTGATGTTTTAAGTTGTACAGTAACTTCCTCCTTATTGTATCCATAGCACTCAGAGCTCAAAGGGCAATATAAAGCTATTTTGCTACATTTACAAGGATGGATTGAAAGAACAGGAGATACAAGTCCTTTTGTAACAGAAGAATTCTTATTGCTTTGCCATTGAGTTTTATTGCAGGGGACACAGCATTGATCATCTTAGCCAACACACTTCCAGTAACCATGGGGTGTCCTGATTGATTATCTAAATAGCATGGATAACTAGATCTCTTAGGAGCCCATTGTAGCAGGGAAATGCCATCCAGTCCTGCAGTGGTGCATGTGATGGGTGAAAAGAAGTTAGAGGGGGCAGGAACTTCCACTCCAGAGAGAACCCCATAGCAATGAAGAAAGGCAACAGGACTTCATTTCAGAGAGACAGAGAGAGAGGGAGGGGGAGGAAAGAAGGGAAGGAAGGAGAGAGAGAAAGAAAGAAAGAGAGAAAAAGAGGGAGGGAGAGAAGGAGGGAGGAAAGGAGGGAGGGAGGGAGGGAGGAAGAGAGAGAGAGAGAG
>NW_021604688.1:2964417-3155879 GCF_004785775.1 Grammomys surdaster | reverse complement strand
GAGAGAGAGAGAGAGAGAGAGAGAGAGAGAGAGAGAGAGAGAGAGAGAGAGAGAGAGAGATCCTTGCTGTGTCTGTGTTCAGTCTCTCAGGATTTTCATTTATCAGCCCTAAGGACTAGAGGTTGTGGTGAAGCAAAGCAAATTTATTTTTTTCTGTGAGAGGAGAGAAATACAGAAAAAGACATTGCTCACCTACTTCCCCTGGCTTTCCACAACTCTGTCACACTTAGGCAAGATGTCCCCAAGGAAAGGGATCAAAGGTAGTTATGACATTCAAATGTCAAAATAGTGAGGTGTGCCTTTTAAAAATACCTGGTAAGAATATTCTGGTAAGAATTTTTATCAATGCACATTTTTTAGAAGAAGATTCTTTTCTCAAGAGACTCTCCCATTTTAAACCAAAAGGTGATCAATACTCTAGAAGATCCAAACGTCAATCATAACAATTCTGTCTGGACAGCATCCATTTGTTTACATTTCATAAGATGGGCTCTCCCTACTTTGTCTTTGTGGCTGGTTTTCTACCTCTCTAAGAAGCAAAGGACTAGTTCACGTTGGGAAAATTGTTTAATCTTTTATTTTAATATCTGTTCTTTAGGGATATATAATTGCCACAATATGAGAAAGTCTCAAGTTCAAGTGATGAGTTTGACAATTTTATATTCAGCTGTAACTATCATCAAAAGAATATACAAAACATTTCTATCACCCAGAGCTATCTTCCTGCTGTTTGCAGTCACTACCTGGACTCTGCAGGAGGAAGCACTTTCAGACTGATTTTAACTTGCTGTTAGACTCCATACTTTCCTGTCAGACACATGTCTATGCGTGTTTGTAAGGTATCTACTGCAGTTAATCAAGTTATATTAGGAGTGTGTATTTCACTTTGTATTATGATTAATGCTTGGGGCATTTGCCAAGAAATCCTTGTATACCTCAAAGTCAATATCATGGCTAACTGGAAGATCACTTAGGATTCAAGGTCAATTATCCTTTTGGTCTAGAAGCCATAGTTTTGTCTGTGGTAGAAACATAATTAATTTTTGTGACTAGGATGAGAGATAACATTTTATGTAATTTATTATTTCATTTATTCATTGAATTTCTTTAGCACTATTGTCACACCAAAAAAGGACCTATGTGGATCTATTTCTGGCCCTTTTTATTTTATTCTACTTGCCTGCTTGATTTATGCATGTACTAGTAAAAAATATCATAATTGTTAAAGATTTGCAGGGAGGGTGAAATAAAATACATAAATTCTGAGGCTTTCTTCTCTTATATGAGTTTTGTAGCTGATTGCACTTTTATACACATTAAAGATTTAGCCCTTTTTGGTATGTATATATAGAGGGCAATTTAGAAAAAATAACCCATTAGCCAAGTAATACACACACACACACACACACACACACACACACACACATACACACACACACATTCTTTTTTGTTACTGGATATCTGGATATTTTCTTTATTTACATTTCAAATGTTATCCCTTTGCCTAATTTCCCCCTGGAGACCCCCTATCTCATCCCTGCCTGCTTCTATGAGGGTGTTCCCCCACCCACCCACTCCTGCCTCCCTGCCCTTGCATTCCCCTACACTGGGGCATCAAGCCTTCGAGGGACCAAGGGCCTGTTCCCCCATTGATGCCTGACAAGGCCATCCTCTGCTACATATGCAGCTGGAGCCATGGGTCCTCCATGTGTACTCTTTGGTTAGTGGTTTAGTCCTAAGGAGCTCTTGGGGGTCTGGTTGGTTCTTCCTATGGGGTTGAAAACCTCTCCAGCTCCTTCAGTCCTTTCTCTAACTCCTCCTCCACTGGGGACCCTGTGCTCAGTCCAATGGTTGTCTGCGAGCATCCACCTCTGTATTTGTCAGGCTCTGGCAGAGCTTCTCAGGAGGCAGCTATATCAGGGTCCTGTCATCAAGCACTTCTTGGCATCCACAATAGTGTCTCTGTTTGGTGACTGTATATGGGATGGATCCCCAGGTGAGGCAGTCTCTGAATGGCCTTTCCTTCAATCTCTGTTCCACACTTTGTCTCCATATTTTCTCTTGTGAGTATTTTGTTTCCCCTTCTAAGAAGGACCAAAGCATCTACACTTTGGTCTTTCTTCTTGAGCTTCATGTGGTCTGTGAATTGTATCTTATGTATTTCGAGGTTTTGGGCTAATATCCAACTATCAGTGAGTGCATACCATGTGTTTTCTTTTGTGATTGGGCTACCTTACTCAGGATAATATTTTCTAGTTCCATCCATTTGCCTAAGAACTTTGTGAAGTCATTGTTTTTAATAGCTGAGTAATACTCCATTGTGTAAATGTACCACATTTTCTGTATCCATTCCTCTGTTGAGAGTCATCTGGGTTCTTTCCAGCTTCTCGCTATTATAAATAAGATGAAGTTAAAATCATTTGAAGAACTCAAATGGAAAATAGTAAAACCGGTTTATTTGTAAAGTTGTACTATTATTTTCCAGTTATGCTTTAGACTTTTTAATGTAGAACTCTTGTACAAGGCTATTATATTTTTTTCTCATGCGTTGAGCATCACTATAATCTAAAATGTTACTTCAATTTGTGTTTTGGTTTATTTCTTAATATCTTATAGGATTAATTGATTTTAAAAGAGTAATCTTTCATACTGTAACTTTGCCAAATTAATTTGTTGGTGTTATTTATTATTTGTAATAACTTACTTGACAGCATTGTGTTGTATTTCTTTTCTGAGTTAATACATTTTATTTATTGTTCTTGCTTTATTACACTAGCTAAGCTATTTGAAAAAAATATAAATTCATATGAAGGAAAACCACATCCAATGCCTATCTTCTGGAGTAAAGAAATAAGTGTTTTGTTTAAGTGTTGTGTTAGCTATGCTGTGGCCAAGATGCTTTTTGTCAGACTGAAGAGACTCTTCGTTTTTATAGGAAAGCAAACTTCTTACTGCTCTTCTCAGCATGAAGGTGTTAAATTTTACTAAAAGCATTTCTTCAAATGATAAGATTTTTTCCTACTCTTCTGTAAACATAATATGCAGGCTACTGTTAAACCATGTTTGCAGTAAATATAATTTTTCATACTTAATAGAAAGATATTTTGAAAAGTTGCTTGATTCATGTCTTTGTTATTTTTTTCATGGTTTAATCCTTAAGCTCAGAAGCAGAACTGATCTTTAATTTTTAATATATGTAAAATATGTGAATGTAGTAGTAATGAATTAATTATGTAAGTTGTAACATTTTTTCCTACTTTTGTTGAAATGATATGTTTTATTAGAATGTTAAATTTTTTCTCTTAAATTGTGAGTATAATTTGCTGTAAACTTCACAGAAGTAGTTAAAATTGTGTGTGTAAAGGCTTCTGGCAATAAATTAATTTACTTATATAAAAGGCTATCAATGTTCTCTCTCTTTTTTCTGATCTGTATTTCACTAAAGCTTTGTACATTTTATTGGTAGTTTGGGATTTAAACAATTTGAGTATGGCAAATTAAGATACTGCAACTATTATGTATATAAATGTATGATGTTATTCAACTATAAATTTTATCTAGAGTTATAATCCTTTGGTCAACCTTCAAAATAGTTCTCTCAGCCTATTCAAAGTCAAAACTAGCTCCCATCACCAGGGGACAGGACCACATAATGTATAGTCTGCCATGTATGAATTCATTCACTTATAATAATATACTCTATACTTTACCCATATTACTGAAAGTATTGGTAGTTTTTTCTTTTATTTATAAGTAGCATTCTATCTATAATTATACATTTTGTCTATACAACACCAGACAATGTATCTACTTTCAAATGATTATAAATAGTACTGAGAACGTTTGTGAACAAATATTTATGTGGACATATGTTTTCACTTTCCTTGGTAAATACCCACAAGTGAAATTCCTGTTTTATGTTGTGTATGTTTACATTTTCAAATTGGTGAATCTCATTTAAATATGTTTACAAACTGGTACCTTATGCTTCAGTAAAATTTATATTTAAAACATTTACCTAACTGTTTATTATAATTTATTGTTTCATTGTTGAATTTTAAGAATTCTTCATATACTTTGACCATAGGCTCTTCATCAAATATCTGATTTAAAGATACTTTCTCTTTGTGATTTATCTTTAATTTCCTGACCTTAGCTTTGAAAGGGAAAGATCATCTTTATGTTGATAAGATCTGCCTGCCCTCCTGCTCTTTTGTAAATTGCTTACAATATCATATCTAAGAAAACTTAGACTAATTTAAGGCCACATCAGTTTCATTGACCATGTGCTTATTCTGATGTTAATCACATACTTTCTTGATTAATGTATTATATTTAAAAATTTGAAGCCAAGTAAGATCTCTGACTGTGTTCAACTTTTTGAAGTTGTTACAACTCTTATCATTTCATTAAATCAATTTTATAATCAATTGTCACTTTGCACCATAAAGAGGCGGGGGGAACTTTTGGTAAGCATTGTCTGGCAAATCCCTCCCTGCGTTCTCCTTTACATTGCTTGCAATGAAAATCTGCAATCTTCTTCATTTTTCCTGGGTCCAAAAATCCAGTCATTTTACCTCTGGTTGCCTTTGTAATTTTTCTTATTTGCCACAATATACTTGCTCATATTATTTTTATTGGGATATATTTATGTTTGCTTTCTTCCAGTTATGGCTAAGCATTTGATGACTGAACCACAACAACAGTCGCTTATTTTCAACAGTTTCAGACCATGAATCTCAGCAGTAACCACAATCTACTACAAAATTTCCCTCTTTAATTGGCAGACAACAGCGGTAATCAGTGGTTGCAAACAATTTGACAGGCTCATGCTTTCTACAAAGTAAGAGCCTCCTACATTCTGGGTAACACCCAGGGTCACTTTAACCCCCAATCCCCATTCCATGGCTTTCAATACCAAATATGAATTCCTTTCTATGGAACCTTAAAACCAAGCAGAAAGCAATTGGTTGCATCTTTAATAGTCCTGTCACTGTTGCATCATGAGGTACATTTTGCCTCATATGTTGGTAGTATAGCACACAGTAGCCATAACCATGTTACTGTTGTTGTGAAGGAGCAGTGCCATGACCCTAACTGCCAAGGAAGCTGGCTCTCCCTTCGACAGGCATTGGGCCCATTCTGTGGCTATTACTTATATATTGGCATTACAAATGACCTATGAAAAGATTTCAGACTGAGTGAACAATCTCATCCCCAGTACATGTTCTCAATGAAAGAAAGTATATGCAACATGCTCTAGTGCACTGCTTCTCAATCTTCCTAATGCTACAGCCCTTTAATACAGTTCCTCGTGTTATAGTGACTCCAAACATAAAACAGTTTTGTTGCTACTTCATAACTGTAAGTTTGTTACTGTTATAAATAGTAATGCAGGATATCTGATGTGCAACCCTAAAGCAGTCACGACCCATATGTTGAGAACCACTGATCTAGGGGGAACTATCCACATCAAAAACCAAACTCAACTTTTCATCTGTACTGATGACCCTTGCTTCTATCACCTACTTGGGGAACTAATTTCAACTCCTCCAGAAGCTCATTAGCACAGCATTTTGGTTGTCATTTCTTTTCATAGACACTCCAGCTTTTGTTGTTTTATTGAGTCTTTATATGGTGGTTCATAGAAAATTTTAGGATTGTTGTTTCTGTTTCAATTTGTTTTGAATAGTTGAAAAGAATCTGGCTATTGTTCTTTGATAGTCTGATAGAATTCTGCTGTGAATCCATTTAGTCCTCAAATTTGTTTTAGCTGGAAGGTTTTTTTTATATTAACATTTCAATCTCATTTATTATGGGTCTATCTATAATGTTGACTTCTTGGTTTAATTTTGGACATTTGACTGAATCTAGAAATTCACCAATTTCCTTTAGGCTTCTGTTTTTTACTTTAAAATAACTTTATTTCTTTTTTATGTCAAAGTACTTTAAATTTTAATGTAAGTGTTCAAATTTTCTTTTTTTTCCCTAATCTGCATTTATACCATTTTAATTATAAGCAAGTATTAAGGTCACTACTATGTTGAGGAACAAACAATACAATAGATGCAAAAAAGGAACAAGCAAGGTAATAAGCAAAATCCTGCGATCACTCCATATCTTGATTATCCTTTAGGCTTTCTAAAGCTTAATGAAATACAGGATTTTTTTTTAATTGCCCTCATAGTAGTCAGAATTTCTCTGGTGTGTGTTGAAATGTTTTCTTGTTAATTTCCAACTCTGTTATTGTTTCATCTTTTCTCTCTTCTGGTTAGTTAGAACAAGGATACTGGTTAGTTAGGACCAAGATTGGTCAACTATGTTTATCTTCTCAAATAACCTTCTCAGATTTTTTTGGTCCTTTGTATTGTTTTCTTTGTTTCTATTGGTTCTTTGTTTGATTACTGCTAAGGTTTTTATTATTCCTTCCCATACACTGGGTTTGGATTGGTTTGTTCTTATTTTGCCAACCTTTTGAGTTACATTATTAAGCCATTTATTAGGATTCTTCCTGATTCTTTAATCTAGGAACTTGCTTATATCTATAATTTTTTCGTGGAAGACTGACTTCAATGTGTTCTAGAGGTCTTGCTGTATAGTATTTTCATATTCATTTAGTTCCAGGGTATTTCTTTACCCATCCATCCACTCATCCATCCATCCATCTCTCATCTATCTATCTATCTATCTATCTATCTATCTATCTATCTATCTATCTCTCTAATCTTTGACCCAGTCATCATTCAGTAATGAGTTATTGTTACTTAATCTCCATGAGGAGTTTTTGGTTTTAATGTTAAGGTTTCTTGCACTGTGGTCAGATAGGATATTGGGCATGATCATAATCTTTTTTATTTTGCAAAGACTTATTTTGTATCCTAGGATATGGCCTATTTTTAGAAAGGCTCCCATGTGCTTCTGAGGAGAATGTGTATTTTTTGGTGTTTGGATAGAATAATTGAATATATGTGCTAAGTCTACTATGATGTCAGTCATTTATGATGTTTCTCTATTCGTGTTTTCCTGGATGATTCCTCTGTTTTAGGATGTGGAGTATTTTAATCATCTACTGTTAGTGGATTGATGTTGACCTCTGTCTTTAAATTCAGTACAAGGTTTTTGCTGAAACTAGACATCACTGAGCTTGGTACATATATATTTAGGATAGTAATGTCTTCTTGTTAGCTGTTTCTGTTGTTTGAATGAAAGTGTCCTACTTTACTTCTTCAGATAAGTTTTAGTTTGAAGTCTACTCTGTCAGATATTAGGGTATTGAAGTCTACTTGATTCTTGGTCCCATTTGAATGGAGTACTTTTATCCATTGTTTTATTTTAAGTTAGCGCCAATCTTTAAAGCTCATATGTATTTCTTTTAGACAACAAGATAGATAGATTTCGTTTCATGATCTTTTCAGTCAGTTTGTGTCCTTTGTGTCTTTAGAGTGGATAGTTGAGGCTATTGATGACTAAAGTTACTGTTGAAATGTCTGTGCTCATTGTGGTCATGGTGGTGAGGAATTTGGCATTTGTGTTCTCAGTGGTATACTGTTTAGTAGGTTTGTTTTTAATTATAGTTTTATATTTCTTCACACAGTCTCTTTACTATGCTCATTTCTATCTCATTCAATTATTTCAGATAGCTTTGCTTCAGGTTCACTGTCATAGTCTTTTAGGTCCTGAAACACATTGCTCCTGGTTCTTCCACCTTTCAAAGTTTCTGTTCAGTTGTTTTTTGTTTTTGTTTTTAATTATCTTTAATCTTTTTTTTTACAGTCCAGTCATTACCCCCTCCCAGTCTTCCCTGCCCTCCTATAGTTCCTCATCCCATTCCTCCTCCCCTCCTGTCTCTAAGAGGTTGTCCTCAACCCCTCATCCCACCCCATCAGGTTTCCCCACTCCAAGGGGCCTCAAGTCTATCCAGGGTTAGGTGCCTCTTCTTTCACTGGGGCCAGGCCAGGCAGTCCTCTGCTGTATATGTGTCAAGAGCCTCTTACCAACTAATGTATGCTGCCTGGTTGGTGGCTCAGTGCCTGAGAGATCTCAAGGGGTTGGTCCAGGTTAGTTGAGAGTGCTAGTCTTTCTATGGGATCACCATCCTGCTCAACTTCTTCTAGTCTTTCCCTAATTCAACCACAGGGGTTCCAGACTTGAGTCTATTGGTTGGATGTAAGTGACTGCATCTGTCTAAGTCGACTTGTTGAGCCTCTTGGAGGACAACCATGTCTGTAAGCACACTACTGAATCAATAGTAATGCCATACCTTGGATCTTCCTCCTTGAAATGGATCCTAAGTTGGGCCTGTCACTAGACCTCCTTTCCCTCAATCCCTTCTCCATTTTTGTCCCTGCAGTTCTTTTAGACAGGAACAATTCTGGATCAGAATTTTTGACTATCAGATGCCAACCTCTTCCCTCCACTTATGCCCTGTCTTTCTACTGAAGGTGGACTCTCCAAGTTTCTTCTAGCCACTGTTTGACATTTCATCTAAGGTCCCTCCCTCTGAGTCCTGAGCATCTTTCACCTCCCAGGTCTCTGGTACATTCTAGAGGGTCACCCTACCTCCTACTTTCAGAGGTTGTCTGTTTTCATTCTCTCTGCTGGCACTCAGGGCTTCACTCCTGCACTCCCCACACCACCAAATACCTGATTATGTCCACTTTTTCTCCTCCTCCTCCCCTCTCCCATGCAGGTACCTCCCACCCCCTCCTGTGCTTGTGTTCTTCTCTCTCCCAAGTGGGATTGAGACATTCTCACTTGGGCCCTGAAGCTTGTTAACTTTCATGAGTTCTGTGAATTGTATCCTGTGTAATCTGTAATTGTTGGCTAATATTCACTCATTAGTGAGTACATTCTATGTACTTTTGGATCTGAGTTACCTCACTCAGGATGATATTTTCTGATTCCATCCATTTGCCTGTAAAACTCTGGATGTCCTCATTCTTAATAGCTGAGTAGTATTCCATTGTGTAAATGAACCATATTTTCTGTATCCATTCTTCTGTTGTGGAACATCTGGGTTGTTTCCAGCTTCTAGCTATCACAAATAAGGCTGCTATGAACCTAGAGGAACATGTGCCCCTGTGGGGCATCTTTTGTGTATATGCCCAAGAGTGGTATAGCTGTGTCTTCAGGTAGATCTATTTCCAAATTTCTGAGGAACCTCCAGATTGATTTCCAGAGTGGTTGTACCAATTTGCAATCCTAGCAGCAATGGAGGAGTGTTCCTCTTTCTCCACATCTTCACCCACATGTGCTGTCACCTGAGTTTTCGATCTTAGCCATTCTGATTGGTATAATATGGAATCTCCAGGTCATTTTGATTTGTATTTCTCTGGTCATTAAGGACTTTGAACATTTCTTTAAGTGTTTCTCAGCCACTCAAGATTCCTCTGTTGTAAATTCTCTGTTTATCTCTATACCCCATGTTTTGATTGTGTTGTTTGGGGGTAGGCTTCTTGAATTCTTTATATATTTTGGTTATTAGCCTTCTATTGGATGTGAGGCTACTGAAGATTTTTTTCCCAATCTGTAGGTTGCCAATTCATCCTATTGACTTTCCAGTTTCATGAAGTCCCATTTATTAATTCTTGGTCTTAGACCCTGAGCAATTGGAGTTCTGTTTTGGAAATTTCCTCTGCGCCAATGAGTTTAAGGCTCTTACCCACTTTCTCTTCTATTAGATTCCATGTATCTGATTTTATGTTGAGGTCCTTGATCCACTTGAACTTGAGCTTTGTGCAAGGTGACAAATATGGATCTAATTTCATTTTTCTACATACAGATTGCCAGTAAGAGGAGGAGCACTATTTATTGAAGATGCTTTCTGTTTTCTATTGTATATTTTTGGCATCTTTGTCAAAGATCAAGTGTCCATAAGTGTGTAGTTTTATTTCTGGGTCTTCAATTCTATTCCATTGATAGACCTGTCTGTCTCTGTACCAAAACCATGCAGTTTTAACCACTATTACTCTGTAGTATAGCTTGAGGTCAGGGATGGTGATTCCCCCAGAAGCTCTTTTATTGTTAAGAATTGTTTTCACTATCTTGGGTTTTTTTGTTTTCCACATGAAACTAAGAATTGCTCTTTCTGTATCTTTGAAGAATTGGGTTGGAATTTTGATATGTATTATATTGAAGCTGTAGATATTGCTTTTGGTAGGATGACCATTTTTACTATATTAATTCTACCAGTCCATGAACATGAGAGATCTCACCATTTTCTGTGGTCTTCTTCAATTTCTTTCTTGAGAGTCTTAAAGTTCTTTTCATACAAATCTTTCACTTGTTTGCTTAGAGTTATCCAAATGTATTTCATATTATTTGTGACTATTTTGGAGAGTGTTGATTACTTATTTTCTTTCTCAGTCAATTTATCATTTATGTAAAGAAAGGCTACTGATTTGTTTGAGTTAACTTTATATCCAGCCACTTTGCTGAAGTTTTTTATCATCTGTAGAAGTCATCTGGTGGAATTTTGGGGGTCAATTATGTATACTATCATATCACCCACAAATAGTGATACCTTGACTTCTTCTTTCTCTGTTTGTATCTCCTTGATCTCCTTTTGTTGTCTTATTGCTCTAGCTAGAACTTCGAGTACTATATTGAATACATATGGGGAGAGTGAGCATCTTTGTCTTGTCCCCAATTTGATTGGGATTGCTTCAAGTATCTCTCCATTTAATTTGATATTGGCTGTTGGTTTGCTGTATACTTCTTTTATTATGTTTAGTTATTGGCCTTGATTTCCTGATCTTTCCAATACTTTTAACAGGAAGAGATATTGTATTTAATCAAATGCTTTTTCAGCATCTAAGGAGATGTTCATGTGATTTTTTCTTTGAGTTTATATAGGAAATTATATTAATGGATTTTCACATACTGAACCAACGTTGCATCCCTAGGATAGAAGTCTACTTGATTGTGGTGAATGATGGTTTTGATGTGTTCTTGGATTCGGTTTGCTAAAATTTTATTGAGTATGCTTGCATCGATATTCATAAGAGAAATTGATCTGAAATTCTGTTCCTTGTTGGGTCTTTGTGTGGTTTAGGTATCAGAGTAAGTGTTGCTTCATAAAATAAATTAGGTAATGTTCCTTCTGTATCTATTTTATGGACTAGTTTGAGGAATTTTGATATTAGCTCTTCTTTGAAGATCTGGTAGAATTCTGTATTAAAGCCATCTGGCCCTGGGCTTTATTTTTGGTTGGGAGGTTTTTAATGACTTCTTCCATTTCCTTAAGGGATATGGGCCTGTTTGTAGTTTACCTATTCTAGATTTTACTTTGAATGTGGTATCTGTCTAGAAAATCATCAATTTCATTGAGATTTTCCACTTTTGTTGAGTATAGGCTTTTGTAGTAGGATCTGATGAATTTTTGAATTTCCTCCATTTCTGTTGTTATGTCTTCCTTTTCGTGTCTGATTTTGTTGATTTAGATACTGTCTCTGTGCCCTTTGTCTCTGTGTAGTTTGGCTAGAAGTTTATCTATCTTATTGATTTTTTTAAAGAACCACCTTGAAATACACTTTCTTTGTTACATATACATACTGTTTTATGGTATATTATGAGGAGTTTCTTTTCTGCTCTTGCCTATTTCATGTGGTCTGTGCTTCTTATATTGGTATTCTTAGGTATGACTTTCTTTAATTCAGGAGAGTTTTATCCTGTGATTATTTTTGAAGATCTGATCTATGCCATTGGTTTTGTTTTTTGTTTTTTTTCTCCATCATCAATTCCCATATTCATAAGCTTGTTTTTTTTTCCAATGGTGTCTCATATTTCCCGAGTGTCTTTCCTCTTTTGTATTTTTCTTGATTCATTCTATTTCTTAGGCTTTCCTTTGAATTTTCTAATTGTGTTATTGGGTTTTTCAGATCCAGCTTATTTCATCTTGAGTCCTCTTCAGTGCTTCTATCTGACAGTTGAATTCTGTTCTTTAGTCTTATACTATTTTTGGCATTTCTATCAGTCTTCTGTTTGTGTTTTCTTCAGCATCACTCAGGCATTTGTTCTCCTTATACCCTTTCACCTTGATTTCACTGAGTTGTTTTACATGTTTTCTTTAAACTCCTTGAATTCTTTGATGAAGCTTATGATTATTTAATTCTGCACTCTGGATTTCATCAAGATAATATTTATTAATTTTGACAAATATTTCACTTGGCTGGTAGGATTTAGAGAAAAGATTTGGCTTGATAATTTTTATGTCATTGGTATTCTTGAAATTATATCTGGGCATGTGACATTTTGTGAGTTCTCAGTTTGTTAGAGGTTGAGGAAGAGTAGATTTGGAGAAGTGTTGGGTCAAGAGCCTGGAAATTATTTCAGCAGAATAAAGTAAGGTGGACAGAAGTGACTGATTTAGTGTTCATGATGTGCTTCTCATTGCAATCCTGGAGTGTGGGCATAGATTTTTCTGAGAAGAAAGATTGGGTATGATATAGAATTTTCACCATTTGGAGGATGGGTAGGGAAGATCCTGGCCCAAGCCTACAGCTCCTTTGCTGTGAAAGTATGGAAGGCCTGACTAGGCTTGTACAGTAGTTGTGGTTCCCAGGCTAAATCTGGTGGGTTTTGAAAATGTTGTGGGTGAGGAAATTAGGGATATTCACAAACCTAGAACCCAGAGGCGGGTGTGAGGTGTCTGATCCAAATAGTATGGTAGACGCAGTGTAGAAGGAACTTGTGTGTGGTTGCAGATATTGAAGAGCCCAATGGAACTTTAAAGCTTGCGAAGTGTGACCAGACTGCTATTAAGTGCTATAAGACCACACTTAATACTCATAATACACAATAATAATTTCTAACAGTAATTATCCATGTCTAAATTAAACAAAACATGGTTTCCTACATATTAATATTTCTACTAATATGATATCTTCTTATCAAATTGATTATTCCTGCCCCAACGATAAAACAAACTAGGCTTCCACCAACTTTAACCTATTTATTTAACTGTTCAGTGCCAACATTCATTTAACCCAATTGTAATGTTAAATCAGAAAAAAAGACTGAAACAGCAAAGTTACAGCACCTGTGTACAGGTCTTGTTGCTTTTAATAATACAGATCTCACTCATCTACAACATTAATTCATACTTGCTTCTGTCTTTTACAATGATGTTGGCTTACACATTTGTAGCAAATGTGAATTATGTTGAGTTTCCATTCTACTTGACTTTCTTTTTTTTTATCTGAATACTCACTACTTGACTTTCAATATCATCCAATAATTGTCTGTTATAGCAACACACTAGGCAGTTTTCTTGTCTTAAAAATCTATTCTTCCTCATGTACTCAGACATCTTCCTACCAAATCTCTTGAACCTACCTTTTTATTATCTGTAATTTTTCTTTTCTCAAAACATCATATAATTCAGAACCTACAATATTTAACTTATTTAGATGATCTTCTCCTCCTTAAAGTAGGCACTTAAGTTGCATAAAGATCTTCTTCTGGTATAATAAATGTTTTTTTATTGCTGAATCCTATTCCATTGTAAAAATGCACATCAAGTTATTCATTTGTCTATTGAAGGCAATCTTGACTTCAATTTTGGCAATAATGAATAAATAACACTGTTGTAAATATTTTATTTTTGTCTGAAGACAAATTTTTAATTCATTTGGATAAATACTTGAGAAAGAGATTACTGGACCATATGATAAAATCTTTTTACTTCTAAGAAACTGTCTTCAAATAAGCTTACTGGTTTTATATTTCTTTAGCTATGAAGAAAAATATTTATTTGTTTGTATCTTTGCCAAGAACTGGTGGTATTCAGTTTTTCTGGATTCAGGCATTCTAAGTAGTGTATGGTAATTTACTAAACCTGCATTCACTTAATAAATGATGTAGATCCCCTTTTGCCACCTGTATGTCTTGGATCAATTAATAAATTATCTGTAAATCTTTTGTCAGATTTTTGGATTTTTATTGTGGTGGTTAGGAATCATTATAAATATTGCTCATATTTTCTTTACTGAAAGTACATTTTTCATGTATCGTTTCCTGTGTTTTATCTGTTTGTTTAATAACGTCTTTGTTAGAGTACACAATTTTACTTTTAACTCACCCAATGCGCCCCCTACTGCCCTTTCTTCTTACATGAATTGTACCTTTTGTGTTGTAGCTAAACCTTCATCTTCAAAGTCAAGGTCATAAATGGTTCTCCATTTTCTTACTGATACTTTGTAGTTTTGTATTTTACAGCTTTCTCTATGATCCATCCTTGAATTGACTTCTATGGAACGGGAAGGTGGTTTTTCCTCCTCCCCCTTCTCTTCCTTCTCCCTCTCCTATCCTCCTTACATATGTATATGCTCCTTAAGTAGTAACTGTTGAATATATTATTTTACCCATTGAAACATCTTTCAAATTTCATCAATGATCATACATCATAATTTAATATGTATATCAATTAATAGTTGTTTAAAAAGTGGAGAGATATAAGGAGGATATGGAAAAGAGGAAATAAAGTAACTATAATTTCAAAATGTAAGAGAAATAATTTTCAAAAGGTAGCGCTAATGAGGTCATCAGTGAAGCAAAATCATAGATCTATAGTAACGATGTCTTAGTGCATCTCTCAAGAGTAGGGGCTCTCCAGATTTTTTACCTCCTGTTGATTTTCATAAATACTTCCTTATTTATAAAGAGAGAATGCTCTCATAAACTGTAATCAGATGAAATACAACACCACACACAACACACTGTGAAATTTTTTGGATTATTTCCCCCTTGTCCATATAAAAAGGAAAACACACAGCCAGAAGCTAGATTTCTCTGGGCAAAGACAATAGATGCATTACATTAAATTCCTTGTAAGTGTGTTGTCTATTCCTAACAGAGATTGAGTTTCAGATTGCTTTTAAGACTCTAGTTTGTCAAGTTCACTCCTGAGTGGGGAAAAAAAGGATGTTATGAAAAGGGGTCATTTTAAAATTTGGAAATGAGGAAATCTGTCAGTCTACGAAGTACTTTCCTGGTGTGTGAAAACAATGCAAACAAACAAACAAACAAACAAACAAAAGACAACCAACCAAGCCAAAAAACAATCAAGTGTGCTCAAGTGCTCTTGAAATTCAGCCCAGAGGAAGTAGAGACAGGTAGATTCCAGGGGTTGAATAGCCACTCAGTCTAGTCTACTTGATGAATTTCGGATCAGTAAGAAGCCCTGTCTCAAACATAGGTGTATCACGCCTGAGGAGCAATACCCAAGATCTTTACACACACACACACACACACACACACACACACACACACACACAGAGAGAGAGAGAGAGAGAGAGAGAGACAGACAGACAGAGAGACAGAGAGACAGAGAGACAGAGAGACAGAGAGAGAGACAGAGAGAGACACACAGAGACACAGAGACACAGAGACAGAGACACAGAGAGACAGAGACAAAGACAGACTGAGAGACAGAGCAAGTTAAGTGTACAACTAGCAGACAACCATGCATACATATAGAAAGATTATGTTCTACTGCTGGCTGTGGCAGCTCCCTCCAGTCCCAGGGTGTAGAGTAGGAGGCAGGTCCTGTACTCCCCTGAGGGTCTATACTAGCTTATGTTTCTGCACCATCTCCTGTATGAAAACGTTTCTGATCATCATGAGGTCTTCGTCCTCCCAATCCCCACTTCATTATAAAAATAGCATATGCTGAAATTCTTGCAGCAGTTAATAATTTAAAGACAAATATTTAGTCAAACACTAAAATCTATTTTTTTCAAAATAAGTGTAAATAAAGACGCTGTCAATCCAAAATCTGGTTTGTCCCAAAATCTCAAAAGTTTTAAACACTGAAAGAGTTTACATTGATATTTGTCTCTGAAAGCATTCCATGTCCCTATTAAATGTACAATGAACACAATAGAAGAGACATATACAACTCCGAGTTCACAGACCCCTCCTTGGAGTCCAGATCAATACCACCAAATGCCTCTTTTTACAAGATGTGTTCTTCTATAAACTTGTGAAAGTGTCAACTGTTTCGTTAATATTTTATAACAGAGAGTAAATGTCTTGAGGTTCCAAAATTGTCATAAACTGCCTAGGCTTCTCTCTGTTGCTTACTGTGGCATCAAATCCATTTGATATGCGTCTAGAAGGCTCTTGTCTGTGCATAGCCTCTATTTTCACTCTGTAAATGAGTATACAGGAAAGATCTATAAAATCAAACTTTAATGGCATTGAAGATTTGAAAGGGTAGTTTAGAGATCAGTGTACATTTTTATATTCTAGATTTTACTCTTGGTGAAAAATATTCCATGTCTTTTTCCCCAGACAACATCAGCCTTTTTGAGTTTTTCACATTTATAAAATTTGAGATTCTCTTTACAAGTTGATAGGAAAAATATTAAAACAGGAAGTAATATTTATAGCACCTGCAAATATAGTCTTCCCAAAATAAATTCTGCTAGAATTACTACTATATTAGAACTGTGTCACAATAAAATATGTCTCACTCTTTCTGTATTCCTCTTGATCTATACCTAACTATGAACTATGCATGTGAGGGTGCATAGATGAGAGTTTGTATATGTGTGAGTGTGTCTGAGAAAGAGTGTGTGCATGTATGAGTGCGTACAAGTGAGTACATTTAATTAGAAAGTCAAGGTAAGTATTGTTAAAATCCTTCAAATAAATGTCAACACATTAACAGGAGCCCCAAATTTACTTTTTTAATAGAGATGGTATTTAGGAAACATGTCACTACTGAAAATGAATTTAAATGTGTGCACAGAGAGATTTTTTCCTCAAATATTTTACTTTGAATATAATTAAAGTCTAAAGCTGCAAGACTGAACACATATTCTCTAGATTATTGCAAACATTGTTACTTCTGCACTTGTTTTATATGTGTGTATGTGTGTGTTAATGGATAATTAGCTGTTGTGAATTGGATTCCTTGAGCTTGGACAGGGCCATTAAAATACAGACCAGGGATCACTTTAGTAGACATTCATGAGACTGTCCCACTAACATTCTGTCTTGGATAGAGTGGGGAGGCTCCCCAGGCCTCCAAAGATCCCAAGGTTATGTACAAATCAGTGAGTAGAGAAGTCTTTGATAGTTAATGTACCTGCTCAGGAGTTACTCAGTGACTCAGTGGCATGGATTTTCAAGAGTCATCCATGCTGTGAGGGGTACTCTGGTAGTTCAGTTCCCTCTGTGCTGTCTAGGATATACCTAACGCTGTAGTCACTTTTGCTCCAGGAAGAATTCCTCATAAGCCAATGGTTCACCAAGCTGAAGTTGGATGGAACCCATATTTGGTTGTCTAATGCCCTTTCTATGTGTGGTAAATTATGTCTGTTCAAGAAATCATAAAACAAACTAGTTATAAGTTTATGGAATCAAGTCCTTTTCCTTTTCTATTCACTTTGACAAGGACTTCCACGACATGATCAGTCTCATAATTGCCTCTGGAAGAAGACCCAGGGTCAAGGCAGCCATTGTATATCTTATTTTATTAACTCCAAAAGGTTAAAATAGTGTTTCCAAACCTACTGCATGTGCTATCTTGATATTGCATACAACCATCAATACATTAACAAGTTTGTATATTAGTAAATGTAACAACCCACAACTTACCAATTTCAGAAATCAATTATTTATCTTTAGTTCTTTTTAATTTACTAAAGATACCAAATATTTTTCTTGTCATTGAAATCTGTCAAATAACTCATATTAGGTTTTAGTAAGAACATCATTATTAAAATATTTTATTTTTGATAAAGCTAATGTAATCCTAAATTAGCTATTTAATAGAGTAAGTGAATTAGAATTAGCGCTAGTTTTGTTCCTAATTAGACAGAATAGATATTAGGGCTGTAAAAGGTGCTTCCCAAGATATATGGATCTCTTTGGATCAGTGAACTAAACTGTGATACATATTTTCATACACACTGTAGAATGATACAATGAACTCTTTAAGTTCCCTGTTTCTCCATCATCCCAGACCCAGGAACATGCCATTTTTTTAAATGACTTGGAAATTGTTGAGCTTTGATAAAGTTAGCAAACTGGTTGAAAAAAAAATATTCATTTGCAAGGCAACAGGGTTAGAAAAAATTGTTTCCTGGGTTTTGTAACTTAGCCAAATACAAAAATCTCTCTTTAGAATCCCAATAATTCTCACTTTGGCAACAGGCATTTCATAATTTTAGCTACATTTTTCAAACATATATTCTCTTAAAAATGCTTTCTGTGGTTTGTAGCTGCCAGATTTTATATAGATACATAAGACGTATATGCATATATTACATGAAAGTACAAGCAAAACAGAAAAGGGGGGTTAGCAGCGGGCTTGAGAAGGGAAAGAGGAGAGCATGGCAAAGAACATGGCCAAATATTTTATATTTTTATATGAAATTGTCCTTGTGAAACCTAGTAATATGCACAAAGAGTATATACTAAAAAAAAAAAAAGGACAAAACTAGACCATGACAAACACTACTACCTGAACTGTAGAAGCCTCTACTGTATCTACTTCCACTTCCCTAGAAAAGTAGTAATTTGGAATTCTGTTTAAATAGCTCTAATTTGTTTATAGCTTATCATATGAGTATGCATTCGTATATTATACAGTATGCAGTCTTATATAGTTCTTTGACCAATCTGTGTGGGAATAGTCAAGTATACATTTTTGATGTTTTCTTTTAATCTTAGATGCTTATGAAATGTGGCTCACTACTCAGTCTTTCTACAGAAAATATGTATTAATATCTGATATATTAATATTAACCTACTGCTGATAACCGTGATCTCTCATAGGAAAGGTTTAGGATATTGGAACAAATGTATTATTGTTCAAAACAGCATTATATAACTCATTATTTAAGCTCAATGATTTTTAAAACTCCTTTTTTGTTGGATAATCTTCCAAGTCAGATAGAGTAAACTAATATTTTTATTATATTCCTGATTTCATTACAGTCTTACAAAGCCTTCAGTATTGAAAATTACATTTCATTAGTCCATCAGAAAAAATAGGAATCAATGTAATGATTTCTATGGCTGCAGAGGTACAGTTCATATGTTAGAAATTCTGTCTTTTTTCCTTCAGAATAATCCCTTCTGTCTCTATGATATATGTATCAGCATCACTCTGTGTACCAAATAATGGGAAAGTATATACTTGTTATCTCCTTTAAAATGAAAGTTTAAACTGGAAAATTCAATATTTGTTTTAAGCTTGTCATTTGAGGCTCTGGTGTACAGCAAGGGGGCAACCGTTCTTCCTCTTTAGTATAGCCTGCTGAGACTTAGGTTGTAGCAAACACCTTGAACATCACATTGGGAACCTCACCCTGTATCAGAATAGGAAAGCATCAGTCTTGGAGACCAGCTCAGGGCTTGCAGGAAAAGTGGTTAAAAGCTTGCAGGAAGGGAGTTTAAATGGAACTCATCTCTGAGAACTAACAGCTGAGCTCCATTTCTAGGCTAAGACAACTTCCACACAGCTCATTGAACATAGACAGATTGAGGGGTGCAGGTGTGGAGCCTTCACTCCTACATTCTAGTTTCCAGAAGGTATTCTGCAGGGTACAGAAATAGAAACCTGAACACCAACCCAAGCACAAAACCCTTCACCTACATAAATCTGTTCTGCTGGCAAGATGTGGTGAGAAAATGGTGGCACCGACCTTGAGCGAGTGGCCAGCCAATATTTGGCTTAACTTAAGGCCCATGAAGGAACCCATGCCCTATACTGTGTGGATGTCCAGGAAATGGAGATTGGTTAGCCCAGATACCTAGGATAGAACTAGACAGTCTTAATAGAAAAAATAAGTGAAATAATTCCTAATGATATTTTGTTACACACATTGAGTGGAACTTTGTCTAGTGCTGTCTAGAGAAGCTTCCTCTGGCATAGATGAGAATGAGTGAAGAGACTCACACACAGATGCTATGCAGTGAGAGGGAGAGAAGAGTCTAGCTTGGGGATCTCCATCAGGTCCCTCCCCTTGGAGACTGGGGAATGGGAGGAAGAAGGGAAGAAAGACTGTAGGAATCAGATGGAACGGAGAGCACCAGAAGAATGCGGCCTACTGAAACCAATCTGGGTTCACATAATCCCACAGACATTGAAGTGGCAAGCTTGGGGCCTCCATGGGTCTCTACCATGTCCTTTGTGTATATTCTATGGTTGTTAGCTTGATGTTAGGTGAAACTCCTGACAGAAGGAGCAGGTTTATCTACGATTCTTTTGCCTTCTCTTGAGACTCTTCCTCCTATTGGATTGCCTTGTTCGCTCTCAGAAGAGCTTTTGCCTATTCTCATTGTAGTTAGTTTTGCATTTAGAATGTACCACCAGCTGCTAAGTCCTTAGCATGGGTTGAACTGTTCTGAGACCACTGTATATAGAAGCTTTACATAGAAAGCTTTGCTGTGGACTCCTTTCCTTTGGCATGATTACCTGTGGTTTGGTTATGATTGTTGCATACACACAAAAGAGTCAAGATGTGGATCATTTACAATATGGAAGACACTTGCACTAACAGTTCATAAAATATTGTTTAAAAATTCTTGTGTGGTACTGTGAATAATATTACTACTATGAGGGCTACTAACTCAGCACTCATAAGTCAAATTTTATTTATCTTTATATTTGTTAATATAATATATTTAGCTTGTTTGTGTATATATACACACGTGTCATGGCTTATATGTGGAGGCCAGAGGACAACTTTCAGGAGTCCATTTTTTTCTTCCACTGTGTGCATTTCAAGGTTTGAACTCAGATCCTCATGTTTGGTATCAGCAACTTTGTCCACCTTGCAGACCCTAGTTTCATAGTTCAGTGTGACCATCACACCTTTACTCGCTATAATCTGATTTCCTAAAGGTAGTTATGGGGCTATTGAATGAACAGAATTTCAGAATCTGACCCATATTTGGGGCTAAACTCTGCTGTTTTCTGCCTGTGTCAACTAAGGGACATAGTTTCATCATTGAGATATTCAATGGATAGCGATTCTTCCCTGTATTATCTTTAAGTTCAAGAGAGTATTTTAAAAGTCCTAACACACACAATTTAATATACCCCAAAAAGACCATCTGAGAACGTCTTTATTACTGGGTGTGATTGTGGTTCCCACATCTCTGCTTTGTCAGAAAAGACTACCAAGGAGCCTGAACCTTCACTTGCAGCAACGGAAGGAAGGGGTCTACCTTTCCTGGTTATATGGTGTCAAAGCAGAATTCAAGATGTAAAGCATTAAATTATGGCAAAAACTATCTATTTTACCTCTAAAGGTCATATTTTAACAACATAACTGTGGAAGATTTACATTTCAGATAACATAGCACTCATCTGCAGAAGGCAGAAGATGGAATGAAGTGAATACAAATAATAGTTCTAGAGGGTTTTAAACCTTTTACTCATAATTTAAAAGCATATTTTGTCATATTTTCAGTAGAGCAAATCTACTTCACATGAGTTCTATTTCACAGGTCTTCGAGGGAAAAAAAATACATTATTTTCCTGCTGAATCACTGACCAAATTTTTGGGAGGCAGTATGTAGCTGACATTTCAGAAAAATGACATGGCTTAATTAACATTCTCTCTATTCAGGACTAGAGGTGATAAAATGTGTCTGTCATCCACATCATCCCAAGCAAAAGTGAAAAAAAAAATAAAAGGCTTGTGGCAAATGCTTAAAAAACATTCAATGAGAAAATTCACTTTTTCTTATGGCTGTGTATGAATTCATTATGTAATATGCCACATTACCTTTATCTGTTCATCTTGAAAGTAATCAGCCTCTGATAGGTTTTGTATTATTAAAGGCAATTGTGGAGACCGGACAGATGGTCAGGTCTCTGGGCAATCCTGTTTGGTGGGTGGAGGAGGGATTGTCTTGATTGAGTTAACCGAGGACGGGAACACCTGCCCTTTGTGGGTTGTATCATTCCCTACATAATATCCTGGACTATAAGGAGAGTGATATCTGAGAAGGAGTGGGCATTCAGCATCCCTGTTTCCTGATTGTGGATGCAATGTGGCCAAGTCTGAAGGTCCTGCAGACTTTATTTCTCCAGTGTACCCTTGATCAATGAGGTGAGATGAGCTATTCCTCCTTCCCATTGTTTTTGTCAGATAATTTTTATCACAGAAGCAGAAAGAGAAATGAAGATAGTAGACACACAGGTTGATTTCATTTCCTAGCTATTGTGAACAGAGCATCAAAAGATGTCTGTGTGCAAGTATCTCTGTGTGTTAATTTAAGAAACCAAATAAATAATCTACATCAATGTAGATCATGCTGTATGTGGTCAGCATCTAGATTTGCTGTGTGTATGTGACTAAGAATGTTCCTTGTCTGGGCTGTGAGTTTAGAAGCTTAGTTCCATTCCCAGTTCTCTCTCTGCTTTGTGCTTGTGATTGAGGATGTGAGCTCTTGGCCTTTTGCACTGGCCACCAACCTGCTGCTTGCTGTCCTGCTTCCCTCTATGATGGACTTATCCCTTTGGAAGCATAAGTCAAAATAAACTCTTTCTTGTATAAACAAAGTAAAGAGTGCCTCTTGTCGCCATACCTTACATAATATAGTTGGTGCAATATATGACTATGTACCACTCACTATACCATGCTAAGACAAAATAAAATTTCTCAAAGTAATAAATATTTTGCACATAATAATTCGTGTATAGATCCACAAATACATATCATTAATTTTTATAAATCTCTTACAATCAACATGGTTAGTATATAACAAACCCCATAAATTAGTATTGGGAAATAAAAAGGCTTTTATTTCAGAACATTCACACTCATGGGTGAGAAAGGAAAGAAAAGCTAATACCACTAAAGTAGTTTTAAACCCAGTGACAATGAAAAGACTGCCTAGCAGATTTCATGAACAATACTGAAAAAAAAAAAAACAGCCTTCAGATCATCTCAACAAAAATAAAAGATTAACTTAAGTGTTTTAAAATTTCAACTAAAATGAACTTCAGACTCAATAATGAGGCAAAGAAAAATATAGTAGATTAGAAGGAAATAATAAAGATAAATGCAAACATTCTAGAAAATGGATGTTTTTAATGAAAGCGTAAGTTCTTTAGAAAACAAAAACTATTCACACATTTGCTAAGTTAATAAAGGAAATTGACATACAAAGGAAGATGTGATAACAATATTGAAACAGAAATTTTAATTTTCAAAATGCTTTAAAAGTGTACTTTAAAAGCCTCTATGCAGATCAATTAAAGCCCTGTTACAATTAATCAATTCATAAGAAAAAAAATTGACAACATTGATCCTACTAAAGATTGAATTCATCAACATGTTCATTTCTGTAGGAGAAAGCCTTGAAATTGTTACATAAATTCTATCTATTCATTTATTTATTTATATTTATTTTTTAGATTAAATTTTTATTAGATATTTTATTTACATTTCAGGTGTTATCCCCTTTCCTCCCCACCCAGAGACCCCCTATCCCATTCACCCTCCTCCTGCTTCTATGAGGATGTGCCCCCATCCACGACCTTCTCCTTCTAAACAAACAACACAGGACAGCCAGTTCCCAGGGGAAATGTGGCAGATCCCGTTTAGTACTTAACATTGTTTTGATCAAGTCAATTAAATAAAACAATGTAATAACAACATGTGAATTAGAAAATAAGTAAATATTCTCTTTTAGCCAAAGGTCAAGAGTGTACCCAGGAGAACCTAGAGAATTGATGGGTATTGCCAAAAAAGCAAGTAGGATAGTAAAAACATGAATAATATATAAAAATCAATAATTCTCCATAGCAACAACCAGTTAGAAGATAAAATGGTAGAGACATTTCTATTTTCTATTGCCAAAAAAATATAAAAAACACCAAGGAAAAATTTAGTGGAGAGTAAGCAGAAATTATGAAAATTGTGTACAGAGAAGACACATCTACTTCAACAAGACAAGCCCCCAGACAGAGGGGTGGGGAGGAGGGATGGATGGGGGCAGTTAGAGGGTGGACCAGGAGGCAGATAAAATCTGGAGTATAAAAATAAATAAAAAAAATTTTTAAAAAAGTGTCATTTTTTTCTGAAAGAAATGTATAAATTTTACACATTTCAATAAAGTGCCATTAAATTCATTCCATGCAGATAGAAAATTGTATATTAAATTTAGTGTGGAAGAATTCCAATGCAAGAATCATTTAGAAAGCAGCTGAAAATATAACTTAATTGGCAGAATATTCATGTAGCATACATGAAACCCTCAGTACCAGATTAAACCAGGCTTGCCATGCACATTGATAATCCCAACTTTCAGGAGGTAGAAGCAGTCATTGAGGGTCATCCTTAGTTACATAGGGTCAGCCTAGAGTCCATGAGGCTCTGTCAAAAACAACAACAACAACAACAACAACAACAAAACAAACAAAAAAAAGCACTACTCACTTCAGTTGCAGACCTAGAACTGACCATGAACTCTCTCAATGACTGCTAACCTTTACACTGCTGGTAAGTGCTGTGAATGAAGTCGGAGGAGAAAACCATCAATGGTCTTCCCTGGCATGTTATCATGATACTATGCCCTGTAAGATTTGCTCACTGGTGCAATAGTGAGCTTGACTTTCTGCCTTAAGCAACTTCTCTTCTGATTGAACTTAAGGTATGCTTCACAGAAAGTAATTCGTGCCTGGTATTGGAAATATAGTTTTAAAAAATGTCATGGAGGTCACAGGCCCAAGGAAGAACCCTACTATTTTGGGTTTGCTAGTCATGTTGTCCACCTGCATTATTTTATTGATGTTCACGCCCATACGGTTTTGTTGCTTTACACCATGGCCAGAGATGTTTCTTACTGCAGTATCAGCTAATAACAGATACTTGCAATTCCTCCAAGTGCTGTGTTTAAGTGACTGTGAATGCTCAGCTGAAGTTGAGACATCTATGTCAACCTGCCTGTCCCTCAATGCTCAGAGAGCACTGCAGAAGAAATAGAATGGACAGAGGATGAGGCTGAGTCTTCTGAAATATTCTCCTCTGGCATAGATTGCTATTGCACTTCTAATTCCAGTACACATTCCAAAGCCACATATAACTGAAGTGGTATTGGCAGTTTATAGCTGCTGGGGGAAGGAGAATCCTATTTTGTAAGGCATAGCCTCTGATAAGTTGTCCATCCTCAGTAGATTGTTCCACACTCATGTACATATGGAGATCACTAACTGGACTTAAGACAAGAAACTGGAAGAAGGACATGTACAGTAGAATATGAGGGAAGCTTGACGGAGACAGTGGGGAAGAGAGATGATCATGCTTCATTATATACATATTTGAAATTCTGAAGAATAAAGAAAAATATCAGCGGTATGAAGCTGAGACAGAAGGCTATGTGAAAGAGCCCTGGGAGCAGTTGGAAGGGGTCAATTGGAGACTATATCATTATTTTACAGGATATTCTTGTTCTATATTTTTAAAGAATTATTAAAATATACCATTAAAAGAGAAAATGAAAGAATTATTAGCAAGATGATGAAGAAGAGAAGTAGCATAAGCTATAAAGAAACGGAAAATACAAGCAAGGTAGTCCTTGCACATACAAACTGACCAGGGAGAACAGAAACTTCAGATACAAGCCAAAGTGCATGTGAAAGTCAAGTACATGATAGAATGGCAAAACAAATCTCAAAGCTCGGCTTGTTAGTAGATAATGATGAGGAATCTGGCTATCTGTGTTGGAAAATATACATGTCTATGGCTCACACTGTATAACAGAATAGTCTCTCCTAAGGAACTGTTGACCTAAATATTTAGATTATGTACAAGTAAGGAGAGAAAATTGGTGTGACCCTCAGCAACCCTGGTGAAGAGGTTTCTAATTTGAGGGCAATATCCACATATATTACTTTAAAAGCTGACAGATTTTATGGTATTTGTAATAACTAGTTGTGAGGGCTATTTATGGTTGTCAATTTGACATCTAAAAAGAATTAGAATAAAAAATGGCGGGGCACTCCTTTGTGGGAATTTTGCTTAATTGAAGTGGAAAGATCCATTTCTAATCTGGATCTTTAAGGTAGGAAGACACACTTTTAATTCAGAACTTTTAAAATGGGAAGGCCCACCTCTAATCTTGGTCACACCTCCTGCTGGAAACCTATATAAGGTCATGGAAAAAGGATGCCTTGCTAATAAGTCCATTCCTTCACAGGCATTAGAGCATACTTCGTTGGGTTTAAGTGAATACTGGAGACAGCTGAGACACCCAGTCTTGTGAAATAAACAGTTACTAGATTCTTGGGCCAGAAGGCTGCCGTTATTGGATTAACTGGACCACAACCTTTAAGTCATCCTAATAAATTATATATTATATATAATCAGAACTGTGATTATATACTAGTAAACCTTTCTGGTGAGAGAGGGAAAGAGAGAGAGTGAGAGAGAGAGGGAGGGAGTGAGAGAGGGAGAGAGAGAGGGAGGGAGAAAGATGCAGATGATTTCATTATGTCTGGAATTGACATGCTTCAATAACTCACACTTCTGGAACCTTCCTTGTGAATGGCCTGTCTTTTACATGGAGTCATTTTCGTGATAGTTAACAAAATTTCATTATTTGGTTTGCATTTGCATATGGTATAGATCTGAAGAGTCTTGGGCTTCTGGCAAAGCTGTCCACTGGCAAATTGAACTGAGAAACATTTGATTCCGAAAGCCATGTCTACAACTGGAATCTATGCTAAATAGCTGGTAGTTTAGGTTTTGAAAAGAAAATTTGTTTGTTTGTCCCATTCTCTAGTCAATTTACTGCTTTGATTGTGTCTCTGCTGTACATTCTAGGTTAGTCTGCAGGTAAATTCTGCACAGCCTGTTTGAATAAATGGATGTTAATGAATAGAATATTGAGCTTTTTCTTGGCTAAATTACCTTTAACAAGACATTTTAGAGTTAATTTAATCAAGTGCTCTAGGAAGGTAGTACGTGACTTACTTAGTTCATGAAATGAGGCAAGCTGGAAGAAAATAAACATAATAAATACTGTAAAACATAGGTTATTTGATCATTTACAACCTAGTTTGAAATTGTTCAAGTGAAAATGTAAACTACTATCATTAATCACATTCCTCTCTGTCTCATATCACTGAGTAGTAGATAGTTAAGTTTATTTTATCAATTTTTATTAAACTCAGAAATGAGTTCACTTGTGTCTTTAAACTATATAGAATATTATATGACACTTTATGAAAATGTCATGACGGATGTGGACAGACAATCCTTAAGCATAGGAATAAAACCCTGTACTCTTTCCCTAGAGAGATAGATGCATTATGCTTAAATGCAACTCACAGGTAAGAGGAAATATATGGCTATTGCTCCAAATTCTGAAAACTACTAGGCATTCTGAATACATGTGTATTAGTTAAAATTTACACAGTAGTTGCATGCCTCACCCCTTGATATCTTTGACACAATGTTAAGGTAAACAAAGAAGAGAGGTTTTACTTTGTCTTGTTATTTTTTTTAATTGAAAAAACAAAGGCTCTGTAGAGGAGTTAGATGATAGGAAAATGGACTCTTAGGACCTTTTTTTGCTAAGACATTCATTCTGTAAGTACCATATATTGTGAGGTCTGAGGACCAACTGTTATTACTTGCAAACAACAAACACTTGACATTAGCCTCCTTAAGCTCAATATTGGACTGCAACTCTGTGCAAAGTAGTCATGTAACACTGGAGATCTTCTACACATTCTTGTAGATACTCTATGAAGATCAGTCTCAAGAGTACATTAATTAGAGATTGTATGTGCTTTCACAACAGATAACACAGCCTTTGGCGCATGGAGAAGAAAGAAAACCAGATGGAAATCAGTCTAGATAGACACTTGATAGACCTGCTAAAAACATGAAATGTCCTGTTGGTGTGAGTTTGAAATAAAAATTGCACCGAAGAAAACTAGAAATCATACTTTATAGGCTTACTCTTTTTGTTACATGAATATCTACACTAAGATTGATTTCACACTTTTAATATAGATGCAGTTTGAAAGCAATTATCACTGTGGGCTCTCAGAGCCAGTGAGCATCAGCACCAGTAATGCGAATTGTTGTACAGTCACGAGGAAAGGCTAGTGGTGTATATATGTTTTGACTAAGAGAGTTGTATCACTTGGTTTATGACTGATTCTATAACTGGACTAATGTATGAAGAACATAAAGCACAGAGCAAAGAAGATCACTCCCCTTTCCCTATTTTGCCAGAAAACTTTAAGATACAAATCTCTGAGGTAACCAGATGAAAATTTGACCAGTATCATGCCACAGAAAATATGATTGATGTCCATGCTCCAAGGTAGTCTGTACTTTCTGAGACTGAATGAGCAAAAGAGATCTTTGTGTTCCACACACAGAAATTCTCTCTCAAATTCAGACCTTATTTATGCTAATCAGAAAATTTTAAAGATGACTTAAGTCTATGCTTAAATTGAAAGGATGATTTATACGTAAATGATGCAGAAGTAAGGACTGATGCTAGATGCTGCAATTAAACGTCTAAATGCTTATCCATTGGACACTCATTTCCAAACTGTCCTGTTTCTTGTCATTTTTCTTTATATAAATACAAAAATTGTCCGTGAGCAGAGATCACTTTTGTTTTTTCTCTGAAGTTAGTATTTCACAGTATTACACTAGTTTGAAGCACATTTCCTTAGTAACTCAAGCTGTGTAAACTAGAATGTCTCCTTTCAGCTCATAAATCCTCCTTAAAACTGGATTCTCCTGTGCCTCGATGGGTGCATGTGATGACCTATGGTGATTCCAGTGGTTTGGGATGATTATTTTTCCAGAAGGGTGTAAGGATAAATCTTCCATAGGAGAATACCCACTCATCTTCCTAGGGATGGTTTGTACTGATATATTGGGATGTATTCTTCAGTGAGGAGATATTTCTGACATTGTAATCTTTCCTGCTTTGGAGTACACCCTTTCCCAATACCACAGTAATTATAAATACAGTGCTAAAGAGAAATGGGAATTCTACTTAAATATCCAGGTAATGTTCTTAGAATTTTTATCACAAAACTGACAGTGTTTAACAATTGCATCTCATTGTTCAGTGATGGCCAAAGGCTCAAGAGCCAAACAGTAACCCACGAGAACTGAGTCTGATTCTGAAATCTTCAGGAATACAGGGTTTGGGGTAGGACTTAGTATCTGTTTTCAGAAGTTCTCCATGTCATGCTATTATCGGTTCAGTACTGACCATTAACATGTTGAAGGAATTCAGATGTTTGTGTATATGTATGGACTTGAATCAAATTTCAGAAAGAGATATAGGCAAACTGTTTCTTTTGTAATATTTTAAAAATATTTGTTATGTGTGTATTGCATGTCTGTGGGCATGTCTACATATATATGTGTGCCTATGTGTATTGTTTATGTCTATGTGTATGCTATAACTACAGGTAATTCTATGTTCACTGTGGGTTCTATGAACCAAACTCCAGACTTCTGGAATAGCAGCACTCCTCCACTAATCCATCTCTCCACCTAGAAATATGATTCTTTATGTTCTGTCTTTGTTTGGATGGCCTTTTTCCTTATTATTTTCTTCCTCTATTAACTTCAATCTTCATATGTCATCTATCTCTGAGCCGTTGAGTTTTACAATTGAGTACTTTCAGGTTAGCTAATTTTACTGATTAAAAAAACTAAAGGCCTCTGAGGCTTTCAAAGCTCTTCAGCTTTAAACACAGTGCAGGTAGAGCTGATTGTCAAGGTTGCTAGACAGGTATTTGTTTGTAGGCAATAAAGCATGAGGGGGCCTTTCCAGAAATTTCTGACTGATTTCCAGGTTTAATAGTTTCTACTAGGATCAAAACCCAAAAATCTTATTTTTGGTCATTTCCCAAATATTACATAAGTCTCTAATTCTAGGTATTTGAGAGTTACTTTGGAAAAAGGAAATTATGTTTACATGTGATTATCTGAATTGGGCTCCCCTTGATCACCTCTAGCTGTGACTGTTTAAATTGGACCCCTCAGAGCTCCCTGGGACTAAACCACCAACCAAAGAATATACATAGGCCAGTCCATGGCTCCTGCTACATATGTGGCAGAGGACTGACTCATCTGGCAACAGTGGGAGGGGAGGTGCTTGGTCCTGTGGAGGCTTGATGCCCCAAGAGAAGGGAGATGCTAGAGGGGTGAGGCAGGAGTGGGTGTGTGGGGAACACCCTGTTAGAGGCAAAAGGGAAGGGGATGGGCTGGGGGAGTTGGTGGGGGAAGACTGGGAAGGGTGATAACATTTGAAATGTAAACAAATACAATGATTAATTTTTAAAAAGGAAGTTTTCCTAGTCACTTATCAAGTGAAGCAAAATCCTGGTGGTTTTCCTTTGTTTTGTAATTTGTTTGCTTTTGACCTTTCTTTATTCACATACTTCTTCTGTCTGCCTAGAGTCTTGCAAAAACCATCTCTCTGTTCCTCGCCCAGCACAACTTTTATTTCCTGCCTCCCTCTGCTCTGTCTCTACTGTTCTTTCCTTCCTTGATTTTTTATCCCTGTTCTTAAGCTGTGCACTGGCTGGCTCCAATTACAGAACCCTATGTTTACTCTTTAAGTCCCACCCTTGAAACAGGCTTCTCACAGACAAGTGTACTTAGTGTAAATGGACTACTCTTGTTCAGACACGCACATTAAAACATTAAACATAATGAGATTATTGGTTTGGGTTTTGGTTTTGGATAAACAGGAAATTAAACATCTTGCTGTGTCTAGAACTTCATTTGCTAGATGTCTTTCTCTGTTCTTCCTTGGTTCTTTAATTGCTTAATACTTTTTACTCTTTAATAGAGTAAACCAAGAAGCTTTGAAATCATCCCCAAGGACTCTGATCCATTCCTCATCATTCAAGTCAAAGAACAAATATTCTTTTCTTGCTACTATAAAAGACATTATTCTGATTATTTTGATGAGTTTGCCATTCATAACATTAAATGACGTTGTAACATCCCTGGGTCACAATATTTCCCCCTAACTATCTTAAACAATGAGAAAATAACCCATCCTTAGACTTTATTGAATGTGGCATTTGAGTTCATAGACATCAACTTATTTCTTATTCTAACTGAGTAATTACTGCCAAGGATTTAGAGGGCATCCTACACATCCAAAGGCACCAGAAAATTTTACTATTTTACTCAGTTCTACATAATGTTCTTTAGTGCTGATAGAATTTTCCAGTTTTTTTAAATTTTAGTTTCCTTAACATTTTATTAATTCTTTGAGAATTTCACATAACATATCTTAATGACATTCATACCCTCATGCCTTAATTTCTTCCAGATTTCTATGCCAACACTCACTTCCCCAGTGCCCCAACTTCCTGTTCTCTCGTATTTTAAACAATGTTTCTTAATTGATCAGTCAAGTCCAGAAAAACTATGAAAAAAAATCCTTGTAACGTATTTTGAAAGTTTTGGTTGTGATTGTGTACAAAATTATAAGAGATTTTTCTACTAGAAAAATATGTGCAGAATGCTCCCCACGCTGCTCTTGGGTCAATAGTCAAACATTCTTAGACACTTCCTTGCCCCTGTTTGCATTTTTATTTCCACGTGTTACTTATTATTTTTTTTACCAACTTTCTTAAATAATGTTATTCTACCTTAAATTAAGTGAAGAGATGATGATATGCTTATTTTCATTTTTACTCTCATTTATATGATCAGAAATTAGTAGTTTCAACAAACAATTAAGAATTTAATATTAAGTGGAACAAATTTAAACACATTTTTTTTATTTGTTCATGCTGCCCATGCTTTAAAAATATACAAGTATGAATGTATTTACCGATAACATGTGTTTTAACAATTGTTTCCAAAATTAAACAAGGGTTAGAAAGATGGCGCAGTGGCTAAGAATTATTTCTGCCCTTTCAGAGGCCTGGAGCTAGGTTCCCAACATTAATGTTACAGAACCACTTTTAACTCAAATTCTCATGCCCTCTTCTAGATCCATGAGCACCTGCACACATTTGCAGAAAGCACACACACACACACACACACACACACACACACGCGCATGCACCTGAATAGATATGAGAAAATGAATCCTAAAATTAAACACAATATTAGTTAATTAAACAGGGTGTTGGTGGCTTGGTTCAGCTCGTAAAGGCTCTTAATACAGAGCCTGATGATCTGTATTCTTCCCTGGACCCACATGGTGGAAAGGAGAAAGCAGGCTCTTTTCAAATTGCCCTCAAATCTCTTCATTACTGTCCTGACATGTTCACTCTCACTACCTCTTCTTATGTGTATAAATGTAATTAAAAACAAAACGTTCAAACAGGAAAGAGTGTATAGAGATATGAAAATATTCTTCATACTTCCTGAAGATAGTAATCACTGATGTTTTATTCTATTTACATTATGTTACAATATGAAAAAAATAGGTACAGTAGAAAATTTCTATTGCAAAAACAAAGAGGATAAAAGGGGGGAAATTCATTACCTACTTCTTTATTCCTTCTACTCAAGATTAGTATGAGTCCAATCTAACTTCTATTACTTCCAATTTTGTAATTTTACTTAAGCATATGTACACCATTAAATGAAAGATAACTGGTGAGTGTTTTAAATTTGTAAATACCATGCTTCCAGTTGTTTTACAACTGGCTTTTATTAAAATGTATCTTACCAAATTACAGATCTATTTTAATTCACTCCTGTCTGTGCATTATTCTATTCTGCTAATGAGCTACACATTTTAAACCATGTCACTGTTAATTGGTAGGGCTTTTGTAGTTTAAAATAATTCTATAATAAAATACATTTGCTCTCAGTTTTTTATTAGTTCTTTGAGTACAATATTTTTTTATCATTCACCATGCTTCCCTCAATTGCTCCAAGGTACATACATTTCCCCATTTTCTACTCAACCAACTTAACTTTCTCTCTCTCTCTCTCTCTCTCTCTCTCTCTCTCTCTCTCTCTCTCTCTCTCTCTCCTTCTCTCTCCCTCAGCAGCTGTCAAATGCTAATGCATTTTTGTTTCTTTTTATCACTTTAAATGGTATTTTCCCATTAAAATAGATTTTTTTTAAAAAGAAATCTGGGATATAGGAAAGTATGGAATATTTCTATTTTTGCTAGATTCTATTAATGCTTTAAACAAAATATCACATATGCAAAATTCAAGTTTCTTAGCCAATCTATATGCCGGATATTTGCATCTGTCAACATGAATGGCAGATTTCATGATGGGAACTCTTGCATTTATCAAGAGCTTTCAATTGTCCCTATGAACTTTCTGTGTGTATGCTTCGTGTTTATTGAGTCAATTTTCTTTCTCTTATCTATTTCTTATTCATTTTTTATATATTTCTTCCTATTTGTAGAAAATTGTTATGAATTCTGGATATAGTATCTTTGATGCTGCAATGCAAATATTTAATGTATTACTTCTATATTAATGCTCTAGTGAAATATATAACACTTGATTTCAGCTATTAAAATGTAGCATAAAGTGTTTTATCTTTTTGTTCATGTGAAAGTATAATATCCATAATTCTTGCTATAATTCCTTCTGACATGTAATTCTCTTTTACATTCAGTTTGAGAAGTAGTGTTTTAACTTCCAGGAATCCTTTTGCTTGAGAAGATAACATTTGTGGAAATACATAATAATTATCATGCTTCTATGCTTCTGTGATGTATAACATTGCTGAGTTTTGAATTCTTAAAGATGTAAAGCTAATGTTACTGGTTAATGATGATTTTTTTAAATAGATGCTTCATCTTTGGGAGGATCAAAATCTCAGTATCCAGATGATATCAGTATTTCAGGACAATAGCCACTGAACCATGTTCAAAGCATCTCCAAGAAAACAAAAAATGAAGAATTTTACTTATCAGTATTCCTAACTGACATGCTTCCTTTTCTTCTAAAAATAAGTCACATTGGACACTCAGATAACCTCACTTATTTTTTTTAAACACACAGGAGGGTGAGAAAGCAGCAATGATCATAGCTTTGACCCAGTGAGTCAAGAACAGCAAGCAAGCACAATACCCACACATGAATACTGTTTTTCTCGAAGGCTACAGTCTCCCGGTGTAGAAATGAATTGAATTTGGACATTTATAGATTTCGCCTTCCAGAGGACTGTTTCCTAGGTAAAGCTGAATGAATTCTACTTTTGTACACACAAAAATTAAGTTTGAGCTATTGTTAGTGTTATGGTGAACAGTAAGTGCAAAGTAATTGCACTGGAATTATCCTGCCTGAGTCTTAGGCTCAGAACACATCCCTTAACTGGAAGAGCGCTAAACTGTAAGTGCTTAACTACTTAAGTTTACCTTAGTGTGTCTACATTGTACATACACATCTATTACTGAAAAGAATCTCATTGTTCACTCAGCTTTGTCATTAATTTCCTAGCTGAAAGAATCCATGATCTACATAGGAAATAAATAAACAAATATGACTAAACACACAGCTTTAGGTCAGTATGTGATTATTTTGAAAGACAGTTGAAATGCACTCAAATAACAACCTGAGCTTTCTAATTCCCCAAGCTGTTTGCAAACAGGACTCCTTTCATCTCTCCATGCTGTCCAATGTGTATTTACATATTTCAACAGTACCTTTCCTAGGGCTGACATCAAGGACTATATACTCTTTCCAATCTGCTCTTTTTCAGATGGAAGTGGAGCTAGAGGGTAATACAGGGAGAAGAAATAAATAATTGTTTTAACACTTAGCATACTCAAATAAGAAAGAACTCTATATCACTGGAAAGCATACATATGCAAGTCTTGTAACATAAAGCCGATCCTCAGAGGTCAGTTCGTGTCTCCCATGGTATTTTCTGGTTACCATGGCAATTGCTTGTTTTCATTGGGCAACTGGGCAAATGGCCACATCTGTTCTTGCTGAACACTCCTTCCCCAGCTAACAGAGAGCAGAGGGAATAGATTGGCTTCTCCACATCAAGGGGCGGTCATAAATCTCAGGTCACAGAGTCACACTTGCCCTTGTGTACCCTCCTTTTGTTTCTTGGCTGACCAAGTGATCCTCTATTTTTCTATAAACACAGTAAATATGCATTTATTCAGTGGAGAAAGATTCATAACATTCCCCTCAGGCAATAAAGAAATATACATACGTATACACACATAGATATGGCAATAAATAAAATATTGAAGAAGGATAATGTTATTCTGGAAATCAAAGTTAGAGGTTTCTTTCGATAAACTTAGTTACATAAATATTTCTTATTTTAAATGCAATGCCGGAAGTATAAAGTCCTTTAGTGAGTATTCAGGTACCTTAATTCTGGTTCTACATGAAAATAGAACTTTTTGCTACTGGATCTGTTCATACTAACCTCAGAGAAATAAATAACAACTTCACAGAATCAATTATATTCTATTTCTTGTAGCTCCAGAGATTAAAAAGTAATAACAAAGATGTGTAATAGTGTTTGTGTCAACATTTGACTCTGTAAGACAGTCACAGAGAGAGAAATTTCTATCATTTTGGTCATGTCCTTTTACAATCAAGGCATCATGGGTATAGGCTGAGGGAGAGACAGCACTGAATCTCTATTATTTTCTGTCCTTCACTTTTCACATACTTCTAAAATGATAGTGTTCTCATCACTGCTGTTACTAGGTTTGTGTGCATGTGTGTGTGTGTGTGTGTGTGTGTGTGTGCGTGTGTGTGTGTGTGTGTGAACTAGGCACAGACTTGACAACCCATGAAGCTGAAAAATCGATCTGCTTTCCTGATATTTTCATAGGATGTTAAGGAATGGAGTCTACACAACAGAGCATGGAAAATTCTGACCAAGAGAAAGGTGACATTAAATAGTTGAAGCTAGACCTGAAGACATAAAGGAATCAAGACAGAAAGTAGTAATTCAAGACCAAAGGTAGTGAATAGCCTAATCTACAGTGAGAAAGAACAGAAGATCCAGGCTAATAACAAGAGCCAAGATTTTTCTCTACATAGACAGGATTCCAATTTAAGTCTTTACCTTGAGGAGCTATCAGGAGGCCTGAGCAGTGACAGACCGCACTAGCTGAACTCAGATCAAGAAGTAGAACCTGCATGCCTGGCTATGCTTATACTGATCAAGAAAAGGAAACATTGAAGGGAAGGTCATCCCCTGACCCTGAGAAATATGAGGAATAAAGAAAGGCACTGGATTCTCTCCAGGGCAAGGCTTATATCTGATGTTATGTAAGAAAGACCAAATCAAAATCCCCAAAACAAGGATGCTCAGGATGGACAGGGACATTGAAGCTGTTGGAGAGGGGAAGGGATTTTATCAAAAATCAAAGATGTTTTTTCATCTTCAAACATGGCCAGTGACCTCTGCAACCATAGTCAGCCCAATTCAAGTGTATATGACATCAAGAATACAGCATGCAGAAGACATGAGAAGTTTACATCAAAAACTGACTTGTGCCAGTCTCAAACTTAGGAAAGTATCTTACTCTGTATATTTAGACTCCACTTTTGACCCTACAAATTTAAAAAGTTACACTTCTGATACAAGCATCATATAATAAGAAAGACAGGTTTTATTTTATTTATTTTTGCCCCAGTTCTCAACATTAAACAGAATAAAAAACATTTTTTTAAAGCAATAGTAATTTTTTTGTTGTAATAAGGCAACTCTTAGTGGAAACCTCTAACTTTAGGATGGGGTAAGCTATCAAGAAGATCATAGGTTCTTTTTATCTTTATTTCTTACCTTTTAATTTTAATATACAAAATCTTACTAATTTTTATACTCACGCTTTTATTGGGAGCCAAGAACATTCAATCCTACTACCACCAACTACAACCAGAGAAAGGAAAACTAATAATCTGTAACATTGCATATTGAAAGTCCCATGAACACTCCCAATGATGAGGTTTGTAGATTTTTTGAGTTGGTGAATGTAGAGTTATTTTGGGATGGTGCATATCCCTACTTGGTGTGGCAGAAGTGTCTGGCTTGGGGATCTAGACCTCACTCTATGTCTCATTTCCTCAGGCTTTTAACCATGATCCTATGTATCATCTTTGATTATAAGTTGGCAAGCATATTTTACTGAGAGTTCTGTTAGCTGCTATAGCAAACAAATGGACTCAAGCAAAGAGTTGAGGGAATGCCATGGATTTAGAGCAAGAAGGTCAGAAGCTCTGGTGGTCTATAATTTGTGGCTGATGCCTGATGTTGGTGCAGTCCTGTGGTATTGATATCGTCACTTGTGGAATGCAGTGCTAACTTCAGACAATTAGTGTTAGAATTGAATTAAATCACAGAACACCCAGCTAGAGTCTCAAGGTTCAGAGACCTAGTTGTTAGTATGAGGCAAAAGCTGACTTATTTGATATCAAAAGTTTTCTGTGGGTAGGAACAGATCATTACTGCAAAAACAGAGTTAAAAGCCATAAGCAGATTTCTGATGTTGCCATTTCTGAGAAAGCTAAAAGACATGAAGTTATGTGCACTTATAGACTAGTCTATCAATTATTCCTAGTGGACATTATTAACATTGAATGAGGCTGATATAATGAATCTCATCTCTCTCTTTGCTCTTCTATAGTATGCAAAGAACAAAATGCTAAGTCATGTTGAAGTGATGACAAACTCATGTTAACAGTGGCTTTCTCTCTCAAGTAACTCTATATTTACATTGACAGATAGGATATGACTGATTTGCTAATCATGACACACTCTAAATGAAATTTTTGAATATTTTTATTTTTGCCTTGTCTTTCTGCCTTGATAATTTCTTGTTTCCTTCTTACTTTCAATAGAGTCTGTCTCCTTGCTGTGCCTCATCTTTACTCTACAATCTGTGGTTCCTGTCTAGTCTCTTAACAATCACATGATATTGGCATAAAAACAGACACATTGATCAGTGGAATTGAATTGAAAACCCGGACATAAGCCTATATTCCTTTGGTTACCTGGTATTTGATAAAGATGCCAGAAACGCATAATGGAAAAACCCAGCATCTTTGATAAATCATTCTAGTCAAACTGGATTTCTGAATGTAGAAGAATGCAAATAGATCTATACTCATCACTCTGCACAGAACTCAAGTCCAAAATTGATCAAAGACCTTGACATAAAACCAGATACACTGAACCCAGTAGAAGAGAAAGTGGATAATAGTCTTGAACACATTGACATTAAAGAAGACTTATTGAACAGAACACCGTTAGCACAGGCACTAAGATCAACAATTAATAAGTGGACATTGTGAAACTGAAAAGCTTCTGTAAGGCAAAGGACACCATCATTTTGACAAAGCAGTTGCCTTCAGAATGGGAAATGTCCAATTTTAATACTAATGTCCAAAATATATAAGGAGATTTTTTTTAAAAAGATACATATTTAAAAAAAACAAATAATCCAATTTTAAAATGGGGTACAGATAGGAAATTAAATTTCTATTAAGAAATTCTTAATAGAGAAAATCCAAAAGGCTTAGAAGTGCTTAAAGAAACGTTCAACATCCTTAGTCACTACGGAAATGCAAATCAAGATTCCATCTTATACATGTCAGAATGGCTGAGATCAATAATGTAAGTGACGTGCTGATGAGCATGTGGGACAAGGGGAACAATCATCCATTGCTAGCAGGAGTGCAAAGTTGTAAAGCCACTGTGGAAATTAACATGGCAGTTCCATGTCTGGAATTATTCAGAACACTGGAAGTTGATTTACCTCAGAATTCAGCTATACCACTCTTCGACAGATGCTTCATCCTACCACAAGGACACTTGCTCAACCATGTTCGTTTATGTCCTATTCATAATAGCCAGAAACTGGAAACAACAAGGGTGCACCTCAACAGAAATATAGCAAAAAAAATTTGGTACATTTACACAATAGAGTATTATATAGCTATCACAAAAATAACATCATGGATTTTGCAGGTTAATGGGTAAGTGAGGTAACCCAGGCCCAGAAAGATCATATGGTATAATAATGGATAATGTATATGTGGACAGTATCCATTAAATAAATGGTAACCAACCTACAATCCATAGACAACCCATATACCTAACAAGAGAGGTTAGGTGTAGAGGAAAGGGCTAGGTGTGACACATGGATCTCCATAGAAAGGGGAAATAGAATAAATTTTATGGGTAGACTGTGGAGTGCACAGACATGAGAATGGGGGACCAGTTCAGTTGTAGGTTCAAAAAGGGTTGAGGGAGAGAAAGTGGGGAAAAAAGTTGGAACTGAGGGGCATTTGAGGGATGATCTGGAAACCTAGTGCAGCAGAAACTTTCTAAAATACGAGGTGATCCTCATAATGCAGAGGTCTCCTAATAACGGGTAGACAGCATTCCAAGTGGCTATCTCTTTTCACTAAATAACGTTTCCAGTAGCAGGACTGGGCTGCATTCAATTGAATTAGTAGCCAAACATGTTCCATAGAAATACTAAACAACTCAAATTGTTGTTAAGACAATGGATTGTCCTCCAAAATTGTTAGCAGAGTCCCGTTGCTGAGGACAACACCCACACAACTCAGGGAACATGGAAAAGTTGAGCTGGTATTAACATGGACCCATTACCCCTACATTATAATGACTATGGCGTAGGAAAGTACTCTGTAGGCTACCAAAAGAGAAATGTAAACACAAACCCAGCCACAAAAACTTTAACCTACAATATATCCTGTCTGCTAGATATGCTGCTGGGTCAGCAGAGGCACACATGTTGTAGGAGTAGCTACCCAATGTCTGATTTAATGCCCACTCCATGAGATAGAATTCACACATTAAACTGCTTGAGTGATCAAGAACAACTGACTAGAGGCCTAAGGTGAAAATGAATAGTACTGATAAAACAAAACAAGACAAACAAAAACCTATAATAAAATGGCTCCGAATGGTATTTTGCTATACTCATAGACAGTGCCTTACTCAGTAGTCATCAGTGAAGCTTCCCCCTGCAGCAGATAGGAACAGATGTCAAAACCCTACAGCCAGACTTTCTGCAGAGAAGAGAAACAGAGACAGACAGACAGACAGTCAGACAGACACACATGCACACCATAGGAGGATGCAGAGTCAGAGTCCTTGAAACATATAGTTCTAAATGAGGTGTCTCCATCAAATGTCTGAAGTGGAGGCAGAAAAAGCATAAGAGAAAGAATGGAGGGTGCCAGAAGAACAAAGCTTTCTTGTTCTTCTAGAAGAATCAACAAAGCAAGTCTCATGTAAATTCCCAGAGGTTGAAGCAGAAAGCACAATGCCTCCATACATCTGCACAAGGTCCTCTGTATACATATTATAGTTTTCAGTTTAATAATTTTATGGGACTCCTGAGCATGTGAATGAGTGGGTCTTTGATTCTTGTGCCTGTTCTTGGGGTTCTTTTCCTTCTGCTGGGTTGTTTTGTCTAGCCCCCATGAGATGGTTTTATTTTATCTTATTATATCTTATTTTGTCATCTTTGGTTGCTATCTCTTATTTTAAAAATGTGATGAATTCTCAGATTTAGCATTCATGTTTGATTTTTATTGTCTTTTATTCAAGATAATTTTAAGTGGGAATGATAATAGAAATAGAAGGAAAAAGGATTGTAGTTTAAATGTATATTATTCAAGTGTCTCTTTGGGATTGTCATTTAAACTTTACATGCAAAGATACTCTTGCATGTACATGTCTGAGTGTGTTAGAGAGTGGTAGCTCTCTTGCTCTTTCCAGTAATGAGTATGAACAGGTAGCACAAGGGTGGTTTGTCCCATGGGATGTGTTTACATTCATCTCACTTGACCCACAAAACTAACTGTTCTACAGGTTCATCCAAGCATTGTGACAGTGACAGAGGGACACAAATCTGGTTGAAAATTCTGTATAAAAACAAATTTCAATAACTGAATTTTATTAGATGCATCAGCTAATAATCCCTTTTGATTATTTTACCTTCAAAATGGAAAAGATATACAATTAAGAGACAGTAAGTGTTCTGCCTAAAGGAAACAACAACAAAAATGGTAATGTATACTTTATGGTAGAATTTTAATAGCTGTCTCATGCATGGCACCATCATCTCCAGGTGTTTGCTATTTATGTGGATAAAATCATTTACATTAAGGCAAAGGGAAACAAAACACAATATGCAGACTTACTAAGGAAGTTTCTGTTCAGACTTAAGGCTAAGATCTTCCAACTTAAGACAAGGATTCTGAACACAGTGACTGTGTTTTAGTGCTGTAATGTATATTACTTCCTTTAGTCAGCATTGGAGAGCTGGCATCAAAGAGCCAGCCTGCCTTGTGGCCATCCCAGTAGCTCCAGAGACTAAACGGGATGTGACAAACTTAGGTGAACATTTACTTTGCCTGTTCTATTTTTTTCTTGCTCAATTCAGTTGTGAGTAAAAAGCTGTTTCCTACAATTTCTTAAATTTAACTCCTTATGAGTGTTCAAAAACAACAAAGCCTATTTTTCTTGTAGCTAAAATTTTTCTCTAAGAAAATACTCTTTCTCCAGCTGTGAGCCTGATTGACATTTTTAAAACTCCCATGGGGAATGTCCACTGGCAGCTAAGCTTATAGCTACAGGAAAGAGACTGACATGATGTGGTATGAGTTCTATTGGCCAGAGTGCCTTGATTTCTATTTGAAAGAGAGTTGTACAAACATTACCAAAAAGTAGTCAGTGTAATTAACTATGTTAGAATTCTTTCTGCCAATGTTGAAATGTTTTAAATTTTAAATTTAATTATTTAGAAATGTTAAGATATTGAAAGGGTACTATAATTCCAGAAAGAACAGTATAGCTTTGAGTAATCAAAAATCTGTGTTTTCAAGAGGTTGTTTAGATCCGGATCATTGATAATCTACTTACTATGATATTAACTACACTAGAATATCTGTATACATGAATTTAGAATATCTATGGAATATGAAAAGGAAGATAAGGGAAAAGAAAGGGGTAAGAAGCTGGATTCCTCAGTCCTATTTTTAAAATCTTTAGTGTGAGTGTGTATGCATATGCATGTGTGTGTAGCATATATATGTACAAATCAGAGGCCAACCTAAACCTTGGGTGTTATTCTTTGGACTATTCATCTATTTTGAGAAAGCATCTTTCATTGGGTTGGAGCTCACCAATTAGGCTAGACTGGCTACCAGAGAACATCAGAGATTTTCCTTTCTGCACTTCCCCAATGCTGGGATAAAGAACACAACTGTACTACGTATGTTTATGTAGGTGCTGGTGTCTGAACTCAGATTCTCATGCTAAAGAGTCAAGTACTTCATGGACTCATCCATCTTCCATGCTTTTGTGTGTGTGTGTGTGTGTGTGTGTGTGTGTGTGTGTGTGTGTGGTGTTTGAAAGTGTGTATGCACATGCTATCACGCAACTGTGAAAGTCTAAGTACAGCTTTATGGGATCTGTTCTCTTCTTCCATCTTCTGGTGAATTCTGGAAATCAACCTTACATTATTAGGCTTTAACAGCAAGTACTTGCTGTGCCAACTCATCAGCCAGTTACTCCTAATAAGCTGTTTATAATTTTAAAAGTTGCCTGTGCAATAGATTCCTATGTATTGTCCATGGAATTTTGTTTCTTCCTATCTTGATGTTAGTATTTATTTTATTCTTGCTCACCCTCTTATTAGGTAGTTAGAAAAGTAAGTACATTTACCAACTCTCCTTGAGTTTTGTAATTCAGTTAAACATTCTGTAACTGCAGTGTTCCTTTGATGAACTATCTTATACTCTAGGAACAGTTTGTGTGTATTATTTTATAATAAGTTTGTTCTTCTAGTTCATATCAGGACTATCTTTCTCATCTTATAATATGCTTAAGTTTGTCTGCTAGACCTGTTTGCATTGCTTATAGCTTCTAGAGCCCCAATCTAGAAGGCTGCTCTGTAACATGTAGATTCTTTTCTCTGCAAGTGAGAGTGTCCTTAAGTTAGCTTGTTCTTTCATTCATCAAAAACATTTCCTTCTGAAAGGATCAAATATCCTGTCAGACAACAAATACAAGAGGTCAGATCTCAGACTCTAGAGCCCTGGTCCAAGATAGAATTGACAACATTTATATTTCAAGCCTCAGATCACAGAAAAATCACAAAATTTTAGGCATTTTTTTTAAAAAAGTATTGCTTATTTGATTAATAGATTTTGTCCATTTTAGTAGAATCTAAATGGTAGGTCCCTAGTGTCTTAGCTAATACAGAAGAGGCAATGAAATCTCGTGATGCCACTGTAGACTGGTCTTTCTCATCATTCAGATCAGTCACTTTTTGTTTGACATGTTTCCTATTGCATAATTTTGTGCCCATGGGCTGAGGGTTTTTATGTCTGTCTGCGGCCTTATGTCTTTCATCATTTTCAACTGCTGGTTACTCTGGCAATGCTTTTTTTCCTGTTACTTTAAAGCATTCTATGTCACAGAGTTTGTGATGAGCTTCTTCAATCACTGTGTCACACAGGGTCTGATGTACTCATCCTTTATTGAAGCTTGTCTTTGGTTTAGATTTTATTATTGGTGTATGTGGCTCAATATCAATTTGCATTACATGGCACATAACTGTTTGTATTTATTATCTCATCCTTTCTCCTCTGAATTGAATTAAGAAGTATCTACTATTATCTTATTTTTCTCTCTTTAATTGAAAATGCAGGTATCTTTTAATTTTTAGTCTTTCATGTAGAGACATTGAGATGTGTGATTTAGTGTATCCAACACAATTTTGGATTTTAATCACTTCTCTGATGCTAAATTCTATAATACTGGACTCCATTTCTCCATCTCTCATTTCACCTGCTATTATTATATGTGAGACTTTTGCATGAATTTTTGTGTTATCATTTTTCATAGTCAATACCCTATAATCACCTATCTAATTACCTTCATTGCGTGCTAGCTTTCCAAGGAGCTGTTTGGAATCATTTCCACTCTGCCAGAACTTTCTTTAGAACTCTCAATTGAGGTGTCTTTCTTTTAGTCTTGAATGAACTAATCAGAGGTGTTTTATATAGCTATATAATTATTTTTAATATTTTAGAAGAACCAACTTTGGTTTTATTGATCTTTTTGTATTGATTGCGTGCTTCCAACTTCACTGACTTTTTGCTAAAATTTTCCTCCTAGTAAGCTTGCTTTTAGCTTAAAATGCCCATTGTAGCTTAAAGTACATTTCTTTTTCTAATATTTAAAGCTGGGAGCTTCAGTTATTTAGTATAGATAATCTCTTTTTCTTGTTTATGCAATCAATAATATATATTTTCTATAATCATTGATTTTTGCCAATTCTAATGTTATATTTTCATATTAACTTTGTTCAGAATCATTTTAAATTTCTCTTGAGACTGCTTAACTCAATTGCAATTGAAAAGTGTTATTTAATCACAAGTATATTTTTGCTAGGTTTTTTTTTATGGGAGGATTCATTTGTAGCTGAATTTCATTATAACTAAAGAACACAGTGCCTGTGATTTATGCTATATTAAAATTGATAGGCTGTCCCTAGGGTCCTGAATGTGATCTTTGCTGATATTCCATGGTAGCTTGAGATCAGTATGTATTCCCCTTTGTTGTATTTTTCTATAAATGTCAATTAGATTTAATGGACTGATTCAGCTCATCTACGTGCTTAACACCCTTACCACTGAGATCCTTGCTAGAACAATTTAGATGCCGCCAGAATGGACACGGGCTTTGTCTGTTGTCTTGTTGGACTCTCAGTTTTGACATACTGTTGGCAGATGCAGATAACACTAATGCTTTCTAGGTCTTTCTGAAAATTAACCCCTTTTCATTAGTTGAGGGACATTTTTTCTTTCAAAAGTTTATTTATGGTATAATTACATCATTTTCCCCTTTCCTCTCTGTTTTCCAACCACTCCCATGTCCACTAACTCCTTCTCAAACTTATGAACTCTTTTTCCTTAATTATTGGTGAGTGTATGAGATATATACATATAATATACATATATGTATGATTTATATATATATTTTTTCTTGGTTTTTCAAGACAGAGTTCCTCTGTATAGCCCTGGCTGTCTGGAACTCACTCTGTAGACCAGGCTGGCCTCAGACTCAGAAATTCACATTCTTCTGCCTCCTAAGTGCTGAGATTAAAGGCATGCACCACCACTGCCACTACTTGATATTAGATAACAAAGTAGGGGAATTATTCCTGGGAAGGACTAATGCTCTTCTCTCAGTAGCCAATAGTTGCCTGTAGTTAATAATCTAATAGTAGGATCCCATGAGATTGATTTTCTCCTTCCACATTGGCATGGCAACCAGTGTTGCCAGCCATTATTCAGGTCTTGCACAGGCAGCCATATTGCTGGAATTTCACTGGTGAGCCTTCCTTATATCTACAAGGCACAGTCTTACAGCTAATGTCTTGGTTCTTTGGCTCTTATACTCTTTCCCTTTGGTGAACATATAATCCAACTCCTTCAATACAATAATTTTCTTTGTTTTGAAGTCTGATTTTTCTGTAATTAAGGTGACAATTCATGTTTAACTTGGGCTTGCATAATTATGGTCTGTATCTCTATCCCTTTCCTCTACCTGTCTACCTCATTTCATTAAAGCATGTTTTAATTGAGAACATAATATAAGAACACATTACAAGAAAAGTCTATCCCCCTCATTCCCATTCTGACAGCCTTTTTCATTTTTAAACATTTTATTAAAAGATTTTTTGTGAAAATTCACATTATGAATCCCAATCCCACTCATCTCCATGTCCCTCCATATCTTCCCTCTGCCCTTGCAACCTCCCAGTGCAAAAGTAAACAGAAATATAAAATAAAAACAACAAAACAGAGAAACAATATAAAAATAAAAAATAAACCATCTAGCTGTGGAAGCTGAGGTCTGTCACAGTGTGTCACACAGTGTACACTTTTGTTCAAAGCTTTATTTGCAAATGTTGATTTTAGGGAGTCATGGGTCTGGCTCCAGTTCTCTGGCTTCTGTTACACTATCAGTAGTGGATCCTCACCTGGACTCCTCTCAGATATGCTGTTGTTGACCTTTGACATGGAGATCTTGAAGTTTTGGTTCTGCAGGACCTGCCCATTTGTTCGTTCTAGTTTATAGATAGTGTAGATTTTGGTTGGATTTGGTATCTAGTTTATAGATAGTGTAGATTTTGGTTGGATCAACACAAGTCCTGTACCTGGGCCTGGGTGGTGGCTATGCTGTTCAGCCAACCAGCTTCCTTGTGCTCATGTCACCAGGACCATCTCTCCTGGTTTGCCTAGGTGAGGGGCAGGGCCAGCTCTCCTGGTTTGCCTAGGGGAAGGGGAGGGCCAGCTCTCCCAAGCTTATGCTTTCGAGATGGCTAACCTTGGTCACACCTAACTGTGTAGGGACTCCATCTGTCTCTGGGTGTCTTCAGTGTACACACCTGCCACTGTGCTCTGAGTTTCCTTAGCTCTCATGTCAGCTGGCATGTCTTTATAGTCTTTATCTTTTGATGCTAAAATTTAAACCACTGATGTTTAAAGTATATATGGCATAGTTTAATTATACACCATGTTTAAAGTATGAAAAAGTTATCATATTTTTGCTATCCTCTCATGTTCTTCCTTCTATGGTTTTAACTGAGCATGCGGTCAGATACTAAATTCTTTTTTAGGATTAGTCTTTATTATTTTTACTTATTTGTGTGTGTGCATGTGTGTGTGTGTGTGTGTGCGCGCGCACATGTGCATATGTGCTAGAGACATCAGATCTCACCTGAGGCTGGAGTTACAGGATGTAATATGTCACGCAGCGTGGTTACTGGAGACTGAACTGAGATTCTCTGTAAGTGCTCTATGCACTTTTTATCACTGAGCTGTCTCTCCAGCCTGATACTATTTTCTATACTGTCCTAACTTATCAATAGTCTGTATTTAGTACTTGCTGTAGCTGAAGGAGCAAGAGGCTCCAGGTTGTATTGTGATCTTGCACATATTTTTTTCTATTTATTTTAGAGTTTTAAATTTTTTTCTCAAACAATTGTATCTTACTAATTTTCAGATGCAAATTAGTAGGCTTCAGCTGCTTCAGCACTATTGATGTGGCCATACTATAATGTAAAGCATTTTAAAATATCAATATTCTATAATATAAACTCAACCCAAGTCCCTGTGCTGTAACGGGGCTGAATATCATCAATCTTTTAATGGTCTTTAGTATATAGAGTTAGACATTCTTTTTTACTAGTCTTTCTAGACATTTCTAGAGTTTTGCTTTTTAATTCTTAGCTATGGCCTCTTAAAAATACTTTTGAAAAATTTTAGAACTCATGTTATACTGTGGATAATCTTTGTATATTATTTTGCTTTTCTCATGACCTGTGTGCCTCAACCTCCTAGCTCTATTTCTGCTATTTGGTTTTGTTTGTCCTTTATTTTTTTTCATCTCTCACATATTCTATTCCTTTCCTTCCTTTCCTCCCAGTCCCTTTGTCCCACCTTCCTTCTCCACCAAATTTACTTCTCCTCCATTTCCCTTCAGAGAAAATCAGGTTTCCCAGGGATAGCCCCCAAACATGGCATAACAAGTTACAATAAGACTAGGCACATACCCTAATATAAAGACTGGATGCAGTAACCCAGTAGGAGTAAAGGGCCTCCAAAATAGGCAAAAAAAGTCAGAGATGGCCTCTGTTCACACTGTTAGGAGTTCCACTCGAGCAACAAGCTACACAACCATAGCATATGTGCAAAGGACTTATGTCAGACTCATAAGGGTTTCCTGACTGTTATTTCAGTCTCTGAGCCACTAGAAGCCCAGATTAATTGATTCTGTAAGCTATGTTCTTGTGGTGTCCATGATCCCTCTGTCTGTTACCATCCTTCCTCTCCCTCTTATGAGGGATTCCCCAAGCTCTGCCTAGTATTTGGCTGTGAGTGTCTGCATCTGCTTCTAACAGTTGCTGGATGAACCCTCTCTGTTGATTATGTTAGACTCCTGTCTATGCATATAACAGAATATCATTAGAAATCATTTTACTGACTTTTTATTATGTTTTTCCAGTTGTGTTTGGTTCTATCCTAGGTCTCTGGGGTATCTTGCCACTGACCCTCCATCTAGTGTGCCTGGGCTCCCTCTCATGTCAGGGGTTTTGAGTTGACCAAGCATTGGTTGACTACTCACAGAAGTTTTTAATCACCTTTATTCCAGCACATCTTATAGGCAGAACAAATTGTAGGTCAAAGGCATTATACTTGGGTTAGTGTCCCAGTCCCTCCACTGGAGGCCTTGCCTAATTACAGATAATGCACAGTTCAGGCTCCTTATAACTAGTGATGAAAATCTTCACTAAATTTCTGGTTCTGAGTAGTGTATTTTAAAGTCTAGTCTCACTGGTCATTTCTATATTTTCTGCTACTTTCCTCTTCTTTAATTTCAGAGGACTTTATAATTATTTAGAAAATTTTCCCTGATAATGCAAATATCTGGAATATATGACTCATATTATTGTCTGCTTGTTCTTGGCTTTGTTTATATTTTCTTGCATATGAGAACACCTGCTGTTTCTATTGACTTTTTTTCTAATGCTGTTATCACATCTTTAAAAGTGTTTCTTTTTACTCTAGTCAAGTGTTGCTACCTACAAGTGTTACTTCCATAGGTATAATTCGTCTAATTTATATTGTCCCTACAGCCTAATCTTCTAGGTCTTTCCAATGAAGATATCCATTGATTCATGGCAACCTCTGTGAATTAGCATCAATCTTCTCTAAACTGTAAAAATGACAAAATTCGTTACACAGTAGATTTTTCTCTAACTTTTTTTAGCTTTTTACATGTGAAGGAAGGGAGTTAAATATGTATTTTGAGAGGCTTGGGGCCAAAAGCAGGCTGACTCCATGACTGGCTAGAAACAGGCAGTTTGGGAGAATAGGCCTGAGTTTCTTTTCCAGACCTGAAACAAGTCAGTTCCAGGGAAAACCACCCTTCACAGGAAGCCAATCAGAAGCTATAAAAGCTACCCCACCACCTAGCTTGAGCCAAGTATAAATCAGTAAAATTCCCCAAAACCCTTCAGAGATTTAACCAAGCACAAAAATATCTATATCACTAGAGAAAGAGCCAACCAATCAACAGAAAGAAAGGTAAAAGTCACTCACTCCTACTTTAACAACTTTTAAATTGATCCTGCAAAGTCTATACCTCTCTTTTCATCCTGATGTATGGTGGAAACCTGTAAAATAAACACTCTGCTGTTGCATACTATTTGAGTATGGGGTATTATTCTTCATGAATCACATTTAAGTTTATATATAAATATAAAAACTTCAGTGTGGAAGACTGTACATGTTTCAATTCTTCTTTCTGATCTTCCACGTTTACTAATTCTTACTTCCTAAGGTCTTGACACTACTGATCTGGAATCTCATCCTATAGCATCAACTTTCCTAGATAGTACAAATCCTCATAAGATCAGCTTGGGGCATTGGTTCCAGCGTTCCTAGTACATACACTGTAGTCTCTGATTAAATGTCATTAATTTCTTGTTATTGGGCAGAGCGTAGTTTTAATTTTCATTTTGCTAGCTTTTCACCTTATAGAGTTTAGAAATCATGAGGCTCTATCAGTCTTCATTATTGGTATTTCAGATAACTTTTGACTTAAAGCTTTACTATTTTCATGTTGGGAAACTGTAAACAAATTATGTATTCTAGCTAGCCCTTATAAATGACACAAAATTGACCAAGCTAGCTCAGTCAGTCAATGAGCCTCAAGGGAGGGATTGAAAAGAATAAGACAACACTATAACATGACCTCAGTAAGTTCTGAAGCAGGTTTACTTTTCTCTAGTCTGATTTTATATCATTCTAAGTAAATGCAAAGAATAAGGTCATTTCTAGAGCATAAATAAAATAGTTAAGGAAAAAACAAAACATAAACACAGATAGTAAAGGAGCAAACAAGGCAATAAACAAACCCTGTAGTATTCAGGGACTTATCAAGATAATCAAGATCTTGAGTCTACTTCCTTGTCCTAGACCAATCTCAAATGCCTGCTGGTAGCCTACTTCCATGTCCTGGCCCAATGTCAAATTGTCAAATTCTTGCCCAATTTCTAGAATTGGTCCCAAGAGCTCTCCACACACAAAATCCTGGGTTTTTTTTTTTTTTTTTGGTTGGTTGGTTGGTTTTTTTTTTTTTTTTAACATTCTAGAAGCGTAGATTGGCCAGGATCTGAGCTATTTTAATTTGTATTCCAGTCATATGTTCTTTGTTGCTTGTTGTTTGAGTCTTCCTCAGGTTGCTTTCTTGCTCCATTAGCCTGTTTTGAGTGCGCATCTCTCTTGGCCACATGCTTATGGTCCATCTCCTCTCATGGCTGCCTCCTCTTCTTCCATCTTCCTTCACCTCTGTGGTCTGTCTTGAGACTCCTCTTGATAATCAGGTCCTGACTTTTCCTCTCTACTGACCAATTACAGGCTCTAGCCTTTTATTGACCAATAGCTTTAAATCAGGGAGCAAGATTTACACAACAAAGGCTGGTGTGTGTGAGAATACACTCATCTAGAGGGCAACTAGATCTTTGTGTTCAAAGTTTAGCATTTCTATACATAGTGTCAGAACAGCTCTGAATATTTCCCCTTTTCGTCTAAATAAAAATACTTTCTTTTATAATAAGCAACATACAATAAGAACAATTTTGAGAACTTTTAGGTAAGATTTATATTCACAAAGTCCAGTCCATAAGTATTTGGCAATTTAGGAGAAAGGACTCTGTTATCTATTCTATCTTGGTGAGCTCAGAGTTCTGTATTTAAAGTCATTTTTTATAATAACTTGCTTCACTAGCCTAAAAACATCTTCTTAGATCTAAAAACAATTCTCAAATTCTAAATAACTTAAGCTTAATTGTAAGACTATAATTGTTTAGTCTTCAACCTCTTCAGAGACTTAAGAAGGAATAAACAATGCCTTAGTATGTAGGAAGCACAAAGCAAGCAACATCCCAAACTATAGAAATGACAAACTTAGCTGGGTGCCTGAACAGTCCCCCCGGAATTCCTCTATGACACTGGAGCATCAGCTTTCTGGACCAGACTATCTGAAAGACTTAATTGTGAAGACAGAATTATGAAGGGCTTGCCTTACGTCTTCCTTGCAAAGCTCAGCAGTCATTTACTTCTGTGACTAGGACCAGGTTTGTCCAATTTGGAGAGCATTTTTTCTGTAGTTGAAATAGGGCAGCTTCTTGCTCAGTGGCAGCTTGCCAATTTTGAAACAAACTTGATAAGGAGGTCCTATGATGCTCATAAATCTTCTTTGAAGTAGAAATAATGATGTTTCTAGAAGCAGGCTTCATTGTCCAAAAAGGCCTAAATTAATAAAACATTTTAAAATGACATTTTCTTTGGATCTTTGAGGATTTTGAATATCAACTATCTATCCATAGCATATCTTAATAGGCAATCTTTGTTTTTGCTATTACTGTCTGATTAATTTTGAAAACATCTACAGGAGATTAAATAAAATTTATTTGGGGCCGGAGAGATGGCTCAGCAGTTAAAACGCTGACTGCTCTTCCATAGGTCTTGAGTTCAATTCCCAGGAAGTACATGCTGACTTCCAACCATCTCTAGTGGGACCTGATGCCCTCTTCTGGTCTGTCTGAAGACAGCAACAGTGTGCTCACATACACAAAAATAAATAAATACATCTTTAAAAAATAGTAAATAAAGTTTATTTTGTAAATAACTAAATGCCTTCAAAACCACATGTTCGATTGACTATTAACTTTCATTGCTTAATTATCCTAAACAGTCACTTTGTAATAGTAACTTTTAAAAGAACTGGAACTTCACATTACATTGCTAAAAAGTCATCTAGGCACAATATTCCAATAAGAGTTTAAGTCGTGTATATATAATATACTGTAACAAAAATAACCTTAATTTTTTCAATATATAAAGATCTATATCAATGTAAAAATATAATATTAATATGCATCATCAATGTACAATGATCTATATCAATGTAACAAATTATAACCTTAACATGTATCAATATACAAAGATCTATACCAGTGTAAGACTATTAGCCATGAAACGTTCTTTGGTTTAAGAGTAAATTCAACAATCTATCTCTTTTCCCTATTATTCCTGTATTATTCCTATGTCCTCCACCCCCATTTTCTTTCCAACCCTCTTCCCCTACATAAGAAAGACAAAAGTAAAAGAAAAAGAAAAAGAAAAGAGAAAAATCTCTGAGTCTAAATTCCTGTCCCCTCCCATCAAGACCATTTAATAACTTGTAACCAATTCCTTTAAAAGACAATAAATATTCCTAAACCATGAAATGATTAAAACAAACAAACAAAAAAACCACACTGTGCTTTTAAAATGGGACACTGATTTCTTAAAATTGATTCCTGCTGGTTTGGGGGTGTAGTTTTTCCCAGGGGAGCTAAGAATATTGGGGAAATGATTAAGAAAGCTATTTGTAACATTTATTGTCCAGTCTTCAAATGTTGTGAAAATGCAGGCTTAAATGAAGTCATGGCTGGAACAGTCAAGGTGACTTGAGTTAGCTACTTTGAACTTGTGCTGGAAGCAAGTATTTTGAGGAAACAGCATTGAGGCAGGATGGGATAGGATCACGCAGGATGCTGGAGCAACATGCTTCAGTATTTCAGCATCTTTGTTGGTGAACCTTACTATGTCTGCTTTTCTGGATGTTTTCCTTGTGAACATAAAAGCTCACACAAGTAATATGTCTTGTATTAACATAATGTGCAATGTGCACCCATCAATTAACAAAGACTCTTTAGGGCTGGAGAGATGGCTCCGTGGTTAAGAGCACTGACTGCTCTTCCAGAGATCCTGAGTTCAATTCCTAGGAACCACAAGGTGGCTCACAAACATTTATAATAGGGATCCAATGCCCTCTTCTGGTGTGTCTGAATACAGAGACAGTGTACTCACATACATGAAATAAATAAATTAATTAAAATGAATAAATAAAGATTCTTTGCATGTTTTTCTTATAGATTAGTTTGGGCTATAACCAAACTGTAATATAAATTTTCATCCATTTCATATGAAAGAATGGCCTGTATCAATGAGTCATGATGACTCTGTAGCCAACAAGACTTATTGGCTATGCATAGATTTTTATCTCAGAATGTTTCCCACATAGATAAATCAGTATATACATTATCTCTTTTGTTGATCTTGCCAATCTCATGTTTCCGTCTGTAGCTAAGATCTTCAGGGGTCTTTCCTGATCAAATCTTATTTCCAAAAATTTGGATGAAAGATGTGGCTTTTCTTTTCCTGTTGGAATAAATGTCAAATCATCTCCCCAATCAGCATATCTCCTTTTTTATCTATTCTGGAATTAGGATTTCTACCTTCTTATCTAACTCAGCAGTCCTTTCTAAAATCCAGTGGGTTTTTTGTTTTGTTTTCGTTTTTTTAATAGCTACGCTACTTATTTCATTGCCTTTTAAAAAATTAAAGTCAATATAACATCATTTAAGTTATCCCTCAGAGTTTTTTTTTATCATTTTTCTGTTCTATGAGCATCTCCCTTAAATGTTTGTTAGATCTCTTCATAATGGTTTGACCTATAGGACTGTGATTTATATCTGAAATGGGTTTTATGACACAACAGCTGAAATATTGTTGTATTCTAATGGATAAATATGTTGAATCATCATCAGCTTGGCCATCAAAAGATTTCTAAGATTGCATATATCTTACTATTCCAAATTCTATGAAAGATTGTATGACATTGTTCAAAGGTAGCATTAATAAATAGAATCTGAATTTTAATTCAATATACTGTATCTCTAAGGGCTATAATTTTAATTATTAATTACTTTGTAGAGTTCTTTCATCTGGAACTATTCTCTTTGATGTTGTTGTAGATTGCAGATGCTCTAATATCTGTTCTATGGCCTAACCTAACAGCCCATCTTTTAGTCTTCCCCTCTTCTAAATCTGTCTCTTTAGAACTCTCTTAAATAGTATATATAAAATCATAATGTTACTAAAAATAATTAGTTTATGTTGATCAGTATAGCAGTATTATACATATTCCAGATGTCTTGTGATATTGTACCTTTTTAAAAATTTTACTACAGAAAATATTTTTTTTGTTTTTAATTTCTAAGTCTGTCCTCTCTTCAGGAACTCTACACTTTTATTTGTAAAGTAAATATTTCTTCTAATGAAAATTTATGTCTCATTTAGAATTTCAGGGTTTTTAGTCCCATTATAGCTTTGGAAAAGGTTCCTTTTGCCATTTCTGTGCATCTGTAGGCTCCTCAGACCAACATGTGTCTATGGCGGCTAACTCTGCCCCTTTATCTGGAACGCCTCATTTGTCCTTCGATTTCTGTCACCTCTGAAATGTACTCAGCTTCAGTTTCCTGCTCTTTGGCTAGAAACAACCTTTCACCTGGGATTGAATAAGAAATTCACCTGGAACTTAATAACTGAATAAGAGATACCTTCATCTTTTGTCAATGGTGAAGACAAAGTAATACAGGAATTTTCCATGCATACTCAGTTGTCTCCTGGACTAGTTATCATCTAGGACTGATGACTTCTCATAAGTGTAATTTTAAACCATCCCTCCCTAGATCCAGAGATCTCTTGTACATTTCTTCTCTCCTCATTGTCTTCCCTTTGTTGTTTCTCTGGAGATGGAGTTGAAGGAGACTCACAACTACTATGTGATTTTAGAATTAAATTAGGAGAACAATCTAAAAGAGCATACACTAGCCTATGTTTATAACAGGTTATTGGCCTATAGATTTGCTCATATGAATTTCAATTGAATCTCATTACCCAACAGCAAATTGAATGTCTAAAAATGTTCTTCCTGTGGAAATTGAAAACTCAAAAAAATGCTAAGTCACAAAGCCTCATAAAAGGTAATCATTCTTATTGCTTTTTAATCAGTATGTTAATTTTTTCATATATTTGACTTTTTAATTTTTATTTTATCCAATCTGCTTTTGTACCATTTTAATTACATGCACGTATTAAGGTCAGTTCTAGGTTGAGGAACTAGCAATACAATAGATTCAAATAGTCAAAGAACAGGCAAGACAGTAAACACAACTAGTCAAACAACAAGCAAGGCAATAAACAAAGTCCTGTGATCATTCCTATGATCAATGTTTCTAAAGGCTTATCAGGATGACCAAAATATCTGAGCCTACTTCCCTGTCCTAGCCCAAAGTTATTTTCATGCCTGAAGCCTACTTCTTTGTTCTAGCCTAAAATTTAGATTTCTGCCTGAAATTACTTCTTTGATACAGCCTAATGTCAGATTCCTAGCTGAAGCCCATTCCTTGTCCTTGACCAATGTCAGATTCCTGCCAAGCAGCCCCCAAAGCTCTCCACATCTCCCCCTTTTTTATTTCATAAACAAGACTGAGCCCATCTTAGGTCTTTCTGACAAGAATGCCTTTCTTACCTATCCTGGAATATGCACTATCAAAAGTAATGCACTTCTGTCTTAGATTGGCAAGGCTCTGTGCAGAATATTACCCATCCTTGGCTTGACAGTCTGTTAAATTAATAGCTCTATCTGGGAGTCCATTTTCAGTTTCAAGTCATGTATTTGGCCACCAACATGTTGATGTTATTGAAGACAAGCTTTAACATGATGGGCATCATGCCATATGCCAATAAGTGGATCTTTCATTTTCACCTAGGCATAAGCATGTCTAGTTGTAGGGTGCCATAGACACCCAGCAGAAATTTCCTTGGCATCCAAATGTTTAAAAATTTAAAACAAAAAGAACATGATTTAAATAAATTTGTGGTGTACAGAGATTTAACTCCCCATCTTTTGATTTATGAATATATTGTTTTAAAGTTCCAAGGACCCATTCCAAAATATCTTGTCCTTGAGAATTATAAGGAATCCCAGTAATATGGGTAATATTAATTTGTTGACAAAAAGTCTCAGATAGTCAACTGCAATAGCCAATTTCATTATCTGTTTTAATCTAATTTGGAACAGCCAGCATAGAAAAACAATGTAGGCAATAACTAATTTCATTTTTAGTTGTTTTTTTCCTGTTAAAACAGTTGCAACTAGAAAGCCTGAGAGGATGTCAATAGTCACATTAAATATTTTAATTGTCCAAAGTCAGATATCTGAATAACATCCATCCACTCTAATTGATTAACACCATTATGTGATACAGGTAGAAATTGAGGATATTCAGGACAAGTCTCTACAATTTGACATGCACATTATCTAGAAATATCAAATTGTTATCTCAACCTATTACTATTTTGATGATGTAAAGAATGAGATTGTTTGGCTAACTGGTCCTGTGTAAGGCCTGCAACCTGCCTGGTATACAAATCTGCTGTGGCATTGCCCTAAGGGAGTCCAAGCAATCCAGTATGAGCTCTTAAATGTTCTATAAAGTTAAGAAACAATATGTTCTCTTAAATTGAGTTGTATTTGCATAAGTAATTGCAAAATTTCAGAATTGGCAGTATCTAAAAAGGAAAGAGTTTCAAGTAATTGTAAACCATGAGCTATATATTGGCTATCAGTATACAAATTAAAAGCTTGATTATTCAGCATTATATACTTTTTAAAAAAATTGTATATCTTATTTATTTAGATTTCAGATGTTATCTCCTTTCCATCCCCCCCAAACTCCCTATCTCGTCCCCCCTCCTCCTGCTACTTCTATGAGAGTATGTCCCCATCCACCCACTCCTGCCTCCCTGCCCTCGAATTCCCCCACACTAGGGCACTCATCCTTCACAGGACCAAGGGCCTCTTCTCCCACTCATGCCTGACAAGGCCATCCTCCCCTACATATATGGCTGGAGCCACGGGTTTCTCCTCGTGTGATCCCAGATTGGCTGTTAGTTCTGGTGGGTTGGTATTGCCATTCTCCCCATGGAGCCACAAATCCCTTCAGTTCCTTCAGTCCTCTCTCTAACTCTTCTATTGGGGACCCCGTGATCAGTTCAATGGTTGGCTGCTAGCATCTACCTCTACATATGTCAGACTCTGTAGCAAAGCCTCTCAGGAGACAGCTGTATCAGGCACCTGTCAGCATGCACTTCCTGGAATCCACAACAGTCTTCCTTTGGTGACTGCACATGGGATGGATACCAAGGTGGAGCAGTCTCCAGACAGCCCCTTATTCAGTCTCTGCTCCACACTCTGTCTCCATATTTCCTCCCTTGAGTATTTTGTTACTCCTTCTAAAAAGGACCAAAACACTCACACTTTGGTCTTCCTTCTTTTTGAGTTTCATGTGGTCTAAGTGTTGTATCTTAGGTATTTCGAGCTTTTGGGCTAATATCTGCTTATCAGTGAATATCACATGTGTTCTTTTGTGATTGGGTTACCACACTCAGGATGATATTTTCTAGTTCTATCCGTTTGTCTAAGAATTTCATGAATTCATTGTTTTTAATAGCTCCATTGTGTAAATGTACCACATTTTCTGTATCCAATCCTCTGTTTAAGAACATTTGGGTTCTTTCCAGTTTCTGGTTATTATAAATAAGGCTGCTGTGAACATAGTGGAACATGTGTCCTTGTTACATGTTGGAGCACTTTCTCCATATATGCCCAGGAGTGGCAATTTTCGAAGGAATTGCCAGAGTGCATTCCAGAGTGGTTTTACCAGCTTACAATCCCACCAACAATGGAGGAGTGCTCCTCTTTCTCTACATCCCTGCTAGTGTAAGAGTAAAAATTAAAACAACTTGGAAAAGACCACAGGACGGCTTGCTGAACTTGTTGAGAATAGCCATAATAAAAATATCAAGCCCCTGTAGGGACAAGGTGACCAAAAATGTAGAAACAACCAAAGACATATTTTGACCAGTCTAAACATGCCCAAGTGAGTAATGGGCCACCTGATGTTTATCCTAGAAGGTCTGAGGTCTCATGGTCAAAAATAGTGGGCCATCCAGCCTGTCAAAATGATTGGTTATGCAAAGTGCTGATGTTTGAAATATCCAATTATATGTAACTGTGCCAGAATTTCCCGCTTTTCCCTTCCCCCATGTGCTTCCCCCTATAAAAGTTCTAAACTTCCTGGGGTCTTCATCGAAATTCTCTCCCCTGCATGGGATGAGTTTCGATCCAAGGGCCCTTATTAGTAAACTGCCTTTTGCTATTTTGCATCAAGTCAGTCTCACTTGTCTCCTTGGGTGCGCGCTGATCAGGACTTGAGTTGGGGGGGTCTTCTTCATGGGTCCTTACACCAGCATCTGCTATCATCAGAAATTTTGATCTTATCTATTCTGACTGGTGTGAGGTGGAATCTCAGGGTTGTTTTGATTTGCATTTCCCTGATGAGTAAGGACATAGAACATTTCTTTAGGTGCTTTTCGACCACTAGAGTTTCCTCAATTGAGAATTCTTTGTTTAGCTCTGTACCCCATTTTAATGGGGTTATTTTATTCTCTGGAGTCTAATTTCTTGAGTTATTTGGATATATTAGATTTTAGCCCTCTATCAGATGTAGAATTGGTAAACTTTTCCCAATCTGTTGGCTACCATTTTGTACTATTGACAGTGTCCTTTGCCTTACAGAAGCTTTGCAATTTTATGAGGTCCCATTTGTCAATTCTTGATCTTGGAGCATAAGCCATTGGTGTCTGTTCAGGGACTTTACCTCTGTTTTCATGTGTTCGAGGCTCTTCTCCACTTTCTTTTCTATTAGTTTCAATATATCTGGTTTTATGTGGAGGTCTTTGATCCACTTGGACTTGAGCTTTGTACAAGGATATGACTGAGCCGATTTGTATTCACTGACCTCCAGTTGACCCAGCACCATTTTTTGAAAATGCTGTCTTTTAGTTGTGGGTCTAGACTTTAACACCTGAGCCACCTCTCCAGCCACTGTGCTGTAGTTGTTTGTCAAGATTAGGAGTTCTCTGGTGGAGGTTTGGGGTTTTAAGTATACTATTATATCATCTGCAAATAGTGATATTTTGACATCTTCCTCTCAAATGTGTATCCCTTTGACCTCCTTTTGTTGTCTAATTGGTATGACTAGGAATTCTTATACTGTATTGAATAGGTAGGGAGAGAGTGGGCAGCCTTGGCTGGTCTCTGATTTTAGTAGGATTACTTCAAGTTTCTCTCCATTTAGTTTGATGTTGGCTACTGGTTTGTTGAATATTGCTTTTATTATGTTTAGGTATGAGCATTGAATTCCTGATCTTTCCAAGACTTTTATCGTGAAGTGGTGTTGAATTTTGTCAAATGCTTTCTCAGCATCTAGTGAGATGATCATGTGTTTTTTTTCTTTGAATTTGTTTATACAGTGGATTACATTGATGGATTTCCATATATTGAACCATCCCTGCATTCCCGGGATAAAACCTACTTGATCATGATGGATGATTATTTTGATGTGTTCTTGGATTTGGTTTGCTACAATTTTATTGAGTATTTTTGCATCGATGTTCATAAGGGAGATTGGTCTGAAGTTCTCTTTCTTTGTCAGGTCTTTGTGGGGCCTGGGTATGAGTGTAATTGTAGCTTCATAGAACAAATTGGGTAGTGTTCCTTCTGTTTCTATTTTGTGGAATAGTTTAAAGAGAATTAGTATTAGGTCTTCTATGAAGATCTGATGGAATTCTGCACTAAAATCATCTGGTCCTGGGCTTTTTGTTGGTTGGGAGACTTTTAATGACTGCTTCTATTTCTTTAGGGGTTGTGAGACTGTTTAGATGGTTTATCTGCTTCTGATTTAACTTTGGTACCTGGTATCTGTCTAGAAATTTGTCCCTTTCATCCATATTTTCCAGTTTTGTTGAGTATAGGCCTTTGTAGTAGGATCCAATGATTTTTTTTTTTAATTTCCTCAGTTTCTGTTGTTCTGTCTCCCTTTTCAGTTCTGATTTTTTTGATTTGGATACTGTCTCTGTGCCCTCTTTTTAGTCTGTCTAAGGGATTACCTATCTTGTTGATTTTCTCAATCAGCTCCTGGTTTTGTTGATTCTTTGTATAGTTTTTCATTTCTACTTGGCTGATTTTGGCCCTGAGTTTGATTATTTCATGCCTTCTTCTCCTCTTGGATGTATTTGATTCTTTTTGTTCTAGAGTTTTGAGGTATGCTGTCAAGCTGTTAGTGTATACTCCTCCAGTTTCTTTTTGTAGGCACTTAGAGCTATGAGTTTTCTTCTTAGCACTGCTTTCATTGTGTGCCAGAAGTTTTGGTATGATGTGCCTTCGTTTTCATTAATTCTAAATATGTTATTGGAATCACTTCTTTAAAGTCTGGTAGATGTATATTTCTCTCTCTGAAATGTTCACTCAAAATTGAATGCAAAAGTTATTAGCATCATTGTTTAATTAACTTTAAATGATTAATGAGCTTGACTCTAGTTTTACTGGTTTAATCATTTGTTAACAACACTCATTTAATTTATTGTTCATGTCAACAAATACATGTTTCATCTTTTCATAGCTATTCATAATCTCATATGAAAGGCGTATCTTTCACCAGGGCAAGGCATAGCTCACCTGCCACCATTTTATCCTGCACAATTTACTAATTAAATAATCCTTTAAGCAGCAATATTCACATATGTAAGCATATCATTAGTTATCTAGAGAATTTTGGTTTTTCAGAAGCTTAGTAAAGGATCTTAGGGTATAGACATATAAGTATTGCATTTATAAAATATATCTCTGTTTGTTCATTTGCATAAAGTCATCTCAATTATCTTTTATTTTTTCACATTTGTACAAGTAGGTGGTCCTTAAATCACGGTAGTTGTACCTTAAATATCCAAGTTTTGGATTAAATTTTACTGATAATTTCACTATCATTTTTATATATAATTTAGTAGTAAGCTATGTTTTCTTTAAATTATAGTGTGTGTGTGCATGTGTGTGTGTGTGTCTGAGTATGTGTTTTTCATCCTTGAGGAGGGAGTCTATTTACTTAGAAGTTCTATTTTTCTTTCTATTACACCTAAAACAACAAGAATGTAATTGCTTTGCCTCGTCCCTGACAACTGATTTATACATTGCTTTGCTACCAGAGTCTCTAATTTTAACCTGTATAAAGAGAAAGTGTCTTCTGCAATGATTCTGTTGGAGAAACATAGAAAAACAACTTAAAAATAGTTCATCTCTCTTGGGGCATCCTAGTAAAATCTATCTCTCTTTGTTTAATTGTTTAAAGTCATCACAATTAGTTGTTTTTTTTTTTTTTACCTTTGCATAACCAGCTACTCTCTGGACCACAATAAGTACCTTGTAAATGTATCTTCAATGTCTGAATTTGGGGTTAAAATTTTTTATTGTCACCTTGTATATCATTTAGCTGCAAATTATGTTTTCCTTGAAGTATCATCTTGTTGAATGTCAAGTAAGTACCAAGTATTCAATTTACTCAAAAAATTCTGTGCTAAACAAACTGATGTGCTACTTCCACTGTTGTGTGGAGTTTTAGCTCTGAATTCATATTCCATTAAGTTGGTAGGGGATTTCCATCTTTATCACATTGCCAATTTTATCAGATCAGCAATCAAACAGTGAACACAGCAAAGCACTGGGAACAGAGAGCAGAATTGCACAAGAGGGAGTTTAAAGCCATAAATGATTGCTGACATACAAAAAGAAATGTATCTCACTGCAAAGATCATGTGTAACTTCATATGTCTTTGAAAGACATCTGGCTTCAAGATGGCTGGCTATGTCTGTGAGAAAACTGAGAACAGCTCAGATATTCTGTACAAGCTCAGTTCTGCAATTGTAGTAAAGCTCAAAGCAGGGAACTGCTGTGGAAAGAGACTGTAAACCTTCTTTACATACACAAAGTGAAGAGTGTAACCTAGAAAATAACAGACAATTTAAAAAATTAGAGAATTGTAAATATGAAACATCAAATGAGAGTTCAAAAACAAGTTCAAACAAATTAACAACAGTGATATTTGAAACTAAGTATCTTAGATCTTGATATTTAAAAATCTGTCTAGGTTTTATTGACTACACATATGTAAAATGTAATGTGACACTCTATTGTGGAAAATAAAGGCAAAAAAAGTATTCCCATAAATATTACCAAAAGAAAATATTTTAACTCCACCAACAGAATTCAGGATATACAGTGCTAAGAGGACTGAAGAAACCCCTTTGACAAAGTGAGCATTTGATGTAATAACCAAAATAACCAAATGTAACAAATGCTCCTTACAAAATAACCAAATGTAACAAATATATAACAAATGCATTTGTTTGTCCTGAGATTTCATTTTTTTTCACATCAATGGGAGTGAGGAAAGTAAACATGAAGTCTTAAACATGATGAATCAGCTCAATCCAATTGTGTGTGCTGTAGAATTATGTGCATATAAAATAGACTTTTAAAAGCTCCATGCAAGGAGCTTGAACAATTTTTAAATCATGAGAGATAGTATGCCAAGCACATTGTACATCTCAATCAAACCCCAACATGTGTTAAGTGTGTGACAGAAATAAGTAACTGGTCGCTTAGTAAATGATATGACTTCTTAATGAAACTTGAGAAGACTTAGAGGCTCAGGAGAATTTTGGACTGGGAACCTTTGATATTCAGAAATAAATGATCATTACCTAACTGTTTGATGACATCTGTGGGATAATTAAAAGGAAAAAGAGGGAAGAAAACTGAAGTTTCATTAGCAAGCACAGAATAAATTGAGGCTTTTCACCTATTGAGCATAGAATAGAGCAATAATACCACCCATAGCAACACCAACAAGAGGAACTGTTTGTGATAAGAAACAGAGCTCTTCAGATTCGATTATGAACTCAAAGACATTCCTTAGCACACAGAATCTCAAGCTGAAGTAGCCAGTCACAGCAGGAAGTTGATAATTTCAGTATATTTTGTTGTTGTTCGTTTAACAAACACATACATTCTGCTAATAAAAAAACACAATAATTTAATTATAGAAAGCCAAGATTTGGAATTGTACTGTCAATAGAATGTTTGATGTTAAAATTTCTGTTAGGATTTCTGGTTTCAGGTATAAACACTGTTAAATTGTGAGGTTTTGTTTCTTTGTTTTGTTTTATCTTGAGATTAGAAAAGAATTTCCAACAATTTCTAAAATGGCCCTAAACATACTTCTGGAATTTTGTACCAGGTATTTATGCAAAGCAGATGTCAGCATTGATGATTATGAACTAATAATGTCTATAAATTCCAAAAAGGCATTGAAGACACCCTGCATCTTAAAGTCCCAAATGTTTGACCAATTTTAATTCTTTAATGTAAAAATAAAAACATACCCATCTAATTAGTGTGAAAATCTGCTTTCATTTTAATAAATGCTAAAATTATGTGCATACAACTGAATTGTCTTATGACAAATTTATTTATAATTTATTACCAATAAATATTTGATATGTACTTCCTTCATATATATATATATATATATATATGTATGTATATATACATGTGTGTATAAATGTATATATACATTTATACATACATGCATACATACATAATATACCTTGCATACCTAGGGTAGCAAGCATGTTGGAGACAATCATACAAGGAGTGGGTCTGCCTTACAGTTTACACTGCAGCAATGAGAAGTCATCTAGAAATAATTTCTAGACCTGAGCATCTCAATCCCCTGTGTAAATGGGCCAGTCCAACAATCTTACATGAGATACATCCTCATCCCATGAGAGTTCTGCAAATAAGAGAAAAATCAAATGAAGTCAAAGCAGGGGAAATCACTTATTGCTATGATGGTTGGTTTGTGAAACTTAGGCTGAATTGAACTGAAATATCAGAGAGGGGCAACCCAAAAGCACACTGCTCTGATGTCCCCATTCCATCAGTGACTACAGTGAATACTTGAGAGGATGGGTATTTGGAATGGAACTGGAAAAATCCACCCGATTACATGGAAGAAAAAACAACAGTTCATTGTCTCAGGCTATCTGAACCATGGGGTCCTATCTTATAGAAAAACCCACAAATATCCTCTTTAATACACACTGTTCTCTGTGTGATATCTAGAGTAGGATAAAAACATATTACCCTTTTGGTATTCATGTATATTTTCCTTTTGTTCTTCGAGAAGCCCCCTCAAATCTTGTTTAGTAAGTTCAATGCTACAGCATGCTCAGGAAGTTTCTACTAACTACTTTTTCCCCCTTCTTTGAGTATGGTGTAAACCATTAAAAAATATTTTTAATTTATTTTTTATTGGATACCTTATTTATTTACATTTCAAATGTTAGTTCCTTTCCCAGTTTCCCCTCTGGAAACCCCCTATCCCATACCCTCATCCCTTGCTTCTATGAGGGTGTTCCCCCACCCACCCACCCACTTCTGACTCCCCACCCTGGCATTCCCCTACACTGGGACATCAAACCTTCACCAGACCAAGGGCCTCTCCTCCCATTGATGCCTAACAAGGCCATCCTCTGCTACATATGTGGCTGGAGCCATGGATCACTCCATATGTAATCTTTGGTTGGTGGTTTAGTCCCTGGGAGCTCAGGGAAGTCTGGTTGGTTGATATTGTTGTTCCTCTTGTGGGGATGAAAACACCTTAAGCTCCTTTAGTTCTTTCTCTAACTCCTCAATTGGGGACCCCCTGCTCAGTCGAATGTTTGGCTGCAAGCATCTGCCCCTGTATTTGTTCTGGCAAAGCCTCTCAGGAGACAACTATATCAGGCTCCTGTCAGCGTGCACTTCTTGGCATCTGCAATAGTGTCTGGATGATTTGATGAGTATATATGGAATGGATCCCCAGGTGGGGCAGTCTCTGAATGGCCTTTCCTTCAGTCTCTGCTCCACACTTTGTTTCCATATTTCCTCCTGTGAGAATTTTGTTCCCCCTTCTAAGAAGGACTGAAGCATCCACACTTTGGTCTTCCTTCTTCTTGAGCTTCAAGTGGTTTGTGAATTGTATCTTGGGTATTTGGAGCTTTTGGGCTCCTCTACTTATCAGTGAGTGCATATCATGTGAGTTAGTTCACTCAGGATGATATTTTCTAGTTTTATCCATTTCATGAAGTCATTGATTTCAAGAGCTAATAGTACTTCATTGTGTAAATGTACCACATTTTCTGTATCCATCCCTCTGTTGAAGAACATCTGGGTTGTTTCCGGCTTCTGGCTATTATAAATAAGGCTACTATGAACACAGTGGTGCATATGTTATATGTTAAGAGAATCTTTTGAGTTGCCCAGTAGTGGTACAGCTGGGTCCTTAGGTAGTACTATGTCCAATTTTCTGAGGAACCTCCAAACTGATTTCGAGAGTAGTTATACCAACTTGCAATACCACCAACAATGGAAGAATGTTCCTCTTTCTCCCCATCTTCGCCACCGTCTGCCATCACGTGAGTTTTTGATCTTAGCCATTCTGGGTGGTATGAGGTGGATTCTCAGGGTGAAGCATTTCCACTAAAATCAGGGACTAGACAAGGCTGCCCACTCTCTCCCTACCTATTCAATATAGAACTCGAAGTCCTAGCCAGAGCAACTAGAAAACAAAAGCAGATCAAAGGGATACAAATTGTAAAGGAAGAAGTTAAAATATCACTACTTGCAGATGCTATGATAGTATACATAAGTGACCCCAAAAATTTCACCAGAGAATTACTAAGCCTGATAAACAGCTTCATCAGCAATGTGGCTGGATATAAAATTAACTCAAATAAATCAGTAGCCTCCCTCTACTCAAAGGATAAACAGGCTGAGAAAGAAATCAGGGAAACAACACCCTTCACAATAGTCACAAATAATATAAAATACTTTGGTGTGACTCTACCCAAGCAAGTGAAAGATCTGTATGACAAGAACTTCATGTCTCTGAAGAAAGAAATCAAAGAAGATCTCAGAAGATGGAAGTATCTCCCATGCTCATGGATTGGCAGGATTAATATAATAAAAATGGCCATCTTGTCAAAAGCAATCTACAGATTCAATGCAATCATCATCAAAATTCCACCTCAGCTCTTCATAAAGTTAGAAGGAGCAATTTGCAAATCTAATTGGAAAAGAAAAACCCAGGATAGCGAAAACTATTTTCAACAATAAAAGAACTTCTGGGGGAGTCGCCATCTCTGACCTCAAGCTGTATTACAGAGCAATAGTGATAAAACTGTATGGTATTGATACAGAGACAGGCATGTAGATCAATGGAATAGAACTGAAGACATGAACCCACACACATATGGTCACTTGGCCTTTGACAAAGGAGCTAAAACCATCCAGTGGAAAAAAGGACAGCATTTTCAACAAATGGTGCTGGTTCAAATGGAGGTCAGCATTTAGAAGAATGCAGATTGATTCATTCTTATCTCCTTGTACAAAGCTTAAGTCCAAGTGGATCAAGGACCGTCACATAAAACCAGATACACGGAAACTAATAGAAGAGAAAGTGGGAAGAGCCTAGAACACATGGGCAGAGGGGAAAATTTCCTGAACAGAACATCAATGGCTTATGTTCTAAGATCAAGAATTGACAAATGGGCCCTCATAAAATTGTAAAGCTTCTGTAAGGCAAAGGACACTGTGAATAGGATAAAACAGCAACCAACAGATTGGGAAAAGATCTTTACCAATCCTACATCCGATGGAGGGCTAAAATCCAATATATACAAAGAACTCAAGAAATTAAACTCCAGACAATCAAATAACCCTATTAAAAATTGGGTACGTGCTAAACAAAGAATTTTCAACTGAGGAATATTCAATGGCCAAAAGGCATCTAAAGAAATGTTCAACGTCCTTAGTAATCAGGGAAATGCAAATTAAAACTATTTTAATTTTGTTTTGTATTTCACAAGTATTTTGGAAGCTTGCAGTCAGTGTGTATTTGCTATTGTTTTGTTGTTATGCTTTATTTGATAGATTCTTTTACACATGTTCTCTTGTATGTGTGGCCACTGGATTCTAAGTAGTTAGTAAATCAATGCCTCTATAGTAATTGTATTTGTCATTTCTTTTAGCACTGTCTCAAAACACTTGGCCATAACAGCTTAAAGAAGGATGTTTATTTTGGCTCACAGTTTCAGGGACATGTCCACTATAGTGAGAAAAATACGAAACCTCTTTAGAGAGGGACATAGCAGCAAGGCTTGGAGGCTATGGGTTCTCCATCTTGATTCATCAAGCAAATAACAGTGCTGGCCAGAACAACAAGCATATATCACCTTCAAGATCGACCTCCATAGACCTGAATGTTCAAATACATGACCCAATATTTAACCCACAACAATTATTAACAGAAATGTTCTTATAAACTGGAACTAGCAAGTTCTCCTCACTAATGTTATGCAAATAATAGATATCTGAATATTTAGGTAGATAGTACACCAGTCCATAGTGCTTATATAAAGGTTCAAAGTCAAATATCACAGTAAGTACCTTTCCTGTCAAAATTCATCCAGTTTTCTTGAGTCTAGATTCTCCAGGTTCTTGGTAACTCGGATCTCACTTAATTTAAATACCTCCTCTGTGGAAGATTAGTATATAGTGAAGGAGACATATTGGGGAGCATTTGTGACGCACACATTTGTTGGAGAATTTAAATGTCAGATATAAACAGAAATCTTAAAACCTTAGCATTAAAATAGATAAACAAATTAAAACTTGAGCAAAAATGAGCTGATATTTCTTTAAGGAGGCCATGCAGATAGTAGACAAATGAAGCTATCCATATCATTAGCCACCAGATTCACAACAATGAGAACAATGCAATTATCAGGATATTCAAAAACAATAGTAATACCAAAAATCAATGATGACATTAAACAGTAAATCTGTCATACATTTATAGTGGGAATATAAAATATATGAATGAAATATAAAATATATGAATGAAATCTTCAGATACTCTTAACTTGTTTGACATTTATCAGATATTTTGATTGATTAGTAAAGTTAGTTTTTATTTTTTAGTATTTAAGTCAAAAACCTATTTATCTGTGTTTATCTGTGGAAACTCATATTCACATGTTTCTAGAGTCTTTATTTTAGTAACTCCAAACTAGAAAATATCCACATGTCCTTCACTGAGTAGATGGTTAATGAAATAGATCAAATTCACAGAGTCTCCTTGAGTAAAAGGGAGCATAAGACTGAATGTCCAATAATTTAAAGAACCTGAAAGAAACCATGCTGAGTGTAGAAAACACTACCTTAGGCAACACATAATTGTATTGATCTCATTCTTGTGAAACAACATAATCACAGAGAGAGTGAAGGATTAGTGACATCTAAGGCTTCAGGGGAACGGGCAGACATCAATATGGCCATAGGTAGAACTGAGAAGCCCTATGGTACAATGAAGTATTCTAATAGTGGAGATCTTTGCCTAAAGATACACATATTATAACTATATTGTTGTGTCCTTTTGCCCTGATTGTGCTTATGGGTGATTCTGAAAAAAAAAAGAAAATCCATGGATTATACTCATGATGGTGACAATTCCAATCAATGACTAGCCATAAAGTCAGAGTGCTAACAAAACAATGCATGAAAACTTTGGTGAGGACCAACAGTTACTTAACAAAAACTCATTTGTAGTGAAGCCTTGATTTCAATCTAACTATAATGTCCACAAACAACATTTCTCACACCCTTTTTTGAGGCTGGGTAACTAATGAAATGTAGGAAAAAGAATAACTTGTGGGCTGAGACTTTGGGGAGCTGTTGTTTCGTTCCTTCTTCACTCAAGTTTTCTGTCTTTGATGATGACGTGAAAGATAGGTCTGAAGTGGTAATTCTAATGCTATAAAGAGAAAAATAGAAACTGTGAAAGTAAAACTGGACTGCTTTACTTTTCAACTCATGGAACCAAGTCTCCTTTATTAATAGCCAAAAGCTGTTTTAATTCCAAACTAAATCATAGCTGGCATCTTGGTTATCTTTCTATTGCTGTGAGGACCAATGCAACTCTTATAAAGGACAACATTTAATTGGGACTAGCTTACAGGTTCAGAGTTTCAGTCCATTATCAGCAAGGTGGAAAATATGGCAGTATCCATAAAAATATGGTGCTAGAAAAGGAGCTGAGAGCTCTACATCTTGTTTGGAGGGGAATCAGGGAAAGACTGACTCTTCTGCAATGGACAGAGCTTCAAAGCCTACCCCAACAATGATGTACTTCCTCCAAGGCCTCACTTCCAAATAGTGCTACTTCCAAATAGTCCCTTGGGCCAAGCATATTCAAATCACCACAGACAGTGTGATCTGAATACTAAATATTCTCCAGTGGTTCATGTGTTTGAACACTTGGCTCTCAGTAGGTGGACTACTTGGCAAAACTGTTGAACCTATAAGTAGATGGACCTTACTGGAGCAACTGGAGAACTAGGAGCGAGGCTTGGGGTTTCCTGACTTGGTCTGCTTCCAATACATTTCTGCTTCCTGATTCTGACTGGATGTACAATGTGAGTCTCTTGCTCTTGCTGCCTTGGTTTCCCTATCAAGACTGACTCTAATTCCTCAAACTGTTAACTTGGACAACCTCATTTTCCCTTTAAGTTGCCTGTCAGGTGTTTGATCATAACAATGAGAAAAATAGCACGTTACAAAAAAGCAAATGAGGATGAAGCAAACTAGGAAATTATTACAGGATGATGGGTGATTTTATTTGGCAATTCTATAAAGAAGAAAGTACACAAGTATTTTAGCAAATGGTTATAAACTTATGAAATCTAATATGTATTTATTGTAACAACCCTTAAAGATTGAGAAATAGAAAACTACTTTCCTAATTCTTAAAACATCTGAAAAAATATCTATGCAAGGACTGTATTTAGTAATTAAATTCCAGAGGTATGTACATTAGTGCAAAAACTCCATGAGCACATAAAAGCTTTCTATCATATCTATTGATGAACAATAAGCTAGTGATTCAAACTACAAGAGGAAAAACCTGTTCAAATATCAGGAAAGGGTTGTCTTATGCTCTTTATAGAATATTTGAAAGTGTCAGCTAGTAAGCAATAGAATTCATAAGAATTAATCAGCATAACTGGATAAAATTCTCCATATAAAATCAGGTTTTTCTATTCTGCACTGATAAAAATTAGCAATTGAAATAAAAAAATAAGAGCCCATTTACAATAATAACAGAAATATAACATGTTCAGTTAAATTAACAATGAATTTTAAAATCAACAAACATTTATGGAGTTGATAATAAAAATTTACTCAACATAAATAGATACAAATATAGAACTTTGCTACATTCATACATGGTAATATTCAGCAGTACACAACTGTTCCATCCCCTCCAAATTATTCTGATTAAGGAAATGTGCATGAAAATAAAAATGAGATTATTTTCATCACTTTGCAAAGGAGAAAATCTAGCAATAAGAGCATAATAATGCATGGAAAGGAGATCTTTTTCTAAACTATTTTTAGGATCTCAATGCATCAATTTATTCCATTTGGCAGAAATTTGCGAGTATAATTAAGCATAAATTTCCTGAGCCTGTGACCTTGGATTTCTACTTCTAAATGTCCATGTCTGAAGGCAAAAGAATGTAGCTTTATTTGGCCTATCAAAACATTGAAAACCAACCCAATGTTTTTTCAGAAAGAAGTTTAAATCTAACTTGGAATGTACAGTTAGTGGAATACTGTCTGTGAATTAAAATAGCCAGCTCACAGACGCCGACATATATAACTCTAAACGTCTCATATTGCAGAGTATGTAGAATATGATACCACCTAAATAAAGACAAACACCAAAAGTGATTTCAAACAGCACACACGCATTCAAACCAAGAGTAAAAGAGTTATTTGGAACTGTTCCTACATTGACAAAAGAGCAATATCCTCAGAGAATGAGAGAGGACATTAAGATTGAGGATATTGATCAAAGGAGATTTTAGATTTTAGAATATTTAAAAGGAAATTAAAAACAAGCTGCACTTGTGCCATTTGAATTGAGTTTAATGAATCTGGTAAAAATTTGTGTATATGGAATTTGGCTATGCTCATGCTGAATAAATGTGGGTTATGCTGAATAAATCTAGTTGTTCTTTGGAATTCTGTATTTGGTGCAGGAGGTGGGTGTACATGTTGTGATGGAAGTGGCAGCAGATACGTAGGATTTGTTAATCATCATTTAGGAGAAAGTAGATTTGAACGGTAAATAGGAAGGGAAGTTTGCCAAGTTTCAGTAAATGCAATGGCTGCGGAAAAGGAGGCAGCATGGAACATGGTAGGGTTCTGATCAGGTTACAGAGTTCGTAGAACTGCATGGAGTTTTTAAAAATTATTTTTATGTTTGAGATTATAATTTAATTCGAACATCTCTCTCTTCCTTTTCTCCCCTCTCTCTACACCACCCTCTCATATGTCTGTCCTCTCTTCTTCAAATCCATAAACTCTTTCTTCTACTAATTGCTACTGCATTCATACATATAATACACTCATGTTTTAAAATATAACCTGCTCGCCATACAGTGCTGCCTGCATATATGTTTGTGAGACTGAACATTTGGCTTTAAGTGTTTGAAAGCTCGTGTGTACACACAGAGGGAAAGGGTTAGGTCTGCAAAGGAGACCCAGGCTGGAGACCAAAATAGACCCTGTCAGATCATTGAGTTGTAGAAATGCACATGTTATTTTGCTTTTCTCCAAAATATTTGTTTTTAAATTTATGTAAAAAATCTTGGAAGCTTCTCTTTTGGGGGAATGTGGGGTGTTTATAGCACCAAAAGTCTCTGCATCTAAGTTACACCCATTACACTCAGGTACTTTCAATTTTGTGAGTTTAATATTTTGTCAGAGATCTTGACTATCAAAAAGAAATAAGAGAGAGAGGAGAGGGAGAGAGGGAGGAAGACAACCCTATGATAACCAGGGATAGAAAAGAAAAGAAAAGAAAAGAAAAGAAAAGAAAAGAAAAGAATGATGGAAGGAACTAAGCACTCTAAATTATATATTACAACATATCTTGAAATGATTAGAAAGGAGATTAATAACATAAACAGCACCCATGTTCTCTAAGTTGAGATGGGAGGAGATATGATACCATTTCAGATATTCTAGTAAAATTTAGCCATTCTTACAGATAATACTGTTATGCAGAATAAAATTAAAAAGAATAATTCCTTCTGGTCATTACTTGATTTATTAGGGTTCTTTGTGATGTCACTGAATATAAACTAGGAATGATACTAGCATATTTAATATTTGGGGAAGGGTATTAGTTGTGTGTTGGGAACCATAGTAATTTTTTAAAAGTATGTAACGTAAATTTGCATCATGACATATAAAACGTTGTTGAACAAATCATATCATATGTGACTTTATCTCTTGTCTCCAACCACACCGTTCTTGGGACTGATATGGGGTTTACAAATCTAGACTTACACATATGTGGCTTGTCTTCACTTAGCAGTGTGAAGTTATCTTACTTGCTCACTGTTCAGTTTGGGAGTTTTTGTCAAGTACTTCCTTTCATGAATCAGAGTTCCAAGTTGGACAGCTTTGAACTTTGGACATTTATTTCCTCTGATTTTTTTATGTTAATTCGGCACTCACTGCTACAATTTAAGTCCCTGGTTCTCTTTGAGGAAGAAGAGGATTTGATCTCCACAGAACATGTAGAAATGATGAGAACTGACCATATTGTTTGTCATTTCTTGGAGCAGAGGTACTAATTATATGTATTTAATAGAGGACAAGAACAGTGCTGGTGTTCTGTAATGACTGAGAAAGCACCCACAAGAGTATAGCCTTGCACAGCAGCAGGGAACTTCTCTTGTAGAGACTGCTCTTCACTGTGAACAAAAGAATGTGAACATCACTCAGCTGCCCTCATAACCTGTTCCTCCTACATCAGATAAAAGATGCCATTCTTTTCTTCCATACTTATCAGCTTAAGTCTATCTCCTCCAGACACAAGAAAAGTACATTTTACTTCCAAATAGAGGGCAGTTTGGCTTCCACAAACCAAGACTGGATAGATATTTTTGTAGAAAGAGTTTCAAAATTTAAAAAAAAAAGTCATGTTTTGTTCTGAAGCAAAATGTTCCAGGAAACATAAGATTGGTTATTAATTTTACTATATAGAAAACAAGGTAAGATTCCTTACTATCTGATCAAAGATTGTGGAACCATTGTCAAAACAAATAATCAACAACATGAAACTCACACACACACACACACCCTAGGACTTAGAAGTTGTACAACTACTTAGCTAAGAGCACTCAGACACTAAAAGTCTAGACACAAAACTGCATACCAAGTTTAATGGCAAAGAGCTACATTTTCCCTGATTCGAAAAAGTATATTTGACTTTGAAATTAATAGATACCCTGAGCATTGATCACTCCATGCAGAAAACTTAAAAAAGGTACAAGATAATGTGTTCCCAGACACCACAGTTACCCCCCAAAAATCTGAGTGAAACACATAGTGAAAAAGCACACAAATTGGATACACACATCTGCATGTGTGTTTCAAAGCTGAGCTTTATCTGTATAACCAGGAAACAGATAGGGAAACATTTTCAGAAGCCACTGTGAGCTCATACCCATCGCTTTAAGATATCCTACCCTCCCCAGTCACAGAACTGCCTATATTGAAATCCTCAGAAAAACTTCTTTTTTCCCCAGACTCCCTTCCAGTCTTCCTTCCTCATTGCTTCCTGCTTACTAGAATTTCATTGAATTTCTTTCATCTCAGCCTATAGTAAATCAGTGTAAATATACAGGGGAGCAGAAAAGTTACCTGCATCAGTAGAGAAACCTCACATTATACTGCAGTCCTAGCTTGGTGTCTGTTACTGGGATAAGACACTGGCCAAGATCTACTTGAGTTGGAATGTATTTACTGTATCTTATGGGTTATGGATCATCATTGAAGGAACTCGGGAGAGGAACTCAACCAGGAACCTGGAAACAGGAACCAAAACACAAACCATGGAGGAAGGCTTGCTCACTGGCTTCCTCCTCCTGACTTGCTCAGCCTGGTTTCTAATACAGCTCAGGATACCTACCCAGGGGTGACACCACACCCAGTCACCTAGGCCCTTTTAGATCAATCATGAAACAAGAAATGCCCTCACTGACATGTCCACCAGGCAGTTTAATGGAAATAGTTTCTCAGTTGAAGTTGCTTCTTCTCAGAGAACTGTAACTTGTGTCAAGCTGACAAAAGTGAACCAGCATAGGCACAGTTGTAACAATCCTTTTCATCTGTGTCTATCAGGGCTAATCATCTGGGCCCTATGAAAATTGGCGCAATGACGTCTATATGAAACAACATAATAGGAGAAAAACATGTGGACATAGGAAATCTAGAGGTCTTCATAACTGAGCTTTCAAATCCAGAGGCTTGTGGCTCTAAACTTTGAAAGCAAGAAGCTTACTGCTCTGGTTGCTTAGCTTACTGCTCTGGTTGCTTAAGGCAGAGGCTCCGGCTTTTGAAAACCAATACCCAGCCACTAAATACAGTTCCCGAGTATCTGGGTGTGGGGACTAAGCATTTTGGAGCACTTGCAGTGATGGAGATTTTGAGTCCTTGCAGTCTGGAATCACATGTTTAATTCTTCACAGACTGTTGTTCTGTATGCTCTGAGCTTCTGACCTCAATACTACCATCATTTCCTGTATGTCTTCCTCAAGTGTTTTCCCTCAGTTGCTCTGCAGAACTCTTCAGCCATCTCCTATTGTTATGGCTTAGAGCCATTGTTATCTAACCCCTAGTGCATGCAAACCCCAGTTCCTGTGCTACTTCCAGAACTTCTGCTGGCATACGAACAAAAGACTCCAGGTATTAGATTATTTGATTGCATGAAGTCCACAAAGACCACAAGTGGCCAAAAGACCATTCAACAGAAGCCTTTATTGAAGAGCTGAAGGGCTCTAGGGGAGTGAGGGTCCTCCCGGCTAGTCTTAGGCGAATGCATATGGGAAAGGGTATGACATTTGTGTGCTTGGATTGCAATTTTAGTAATCACAGCATGGCTTCCAGCATTATGGAGAATACAAGTCGCAACGGGCCAGTCACAAGCCTCCCATAAGTATGGCCCCTTTTCTCTAGATCCAAAGCTTCTGGTTAAGTCCATTGAGAAAATTCTCTACCTTTGGTGAAAACTGCTTTTAAAAAATAAAAGTTATTTTTTCTTACTTGTTGCTCTTTCTTCAATTAGCCTATAAGCAACGGACATGGTTTCACACATGATTTTGTTGATCCTCCTCTTGCCCACTCTTGGACCTTTCTTGCCCCAATAGTCTCCTTTCTGCCTCTACATTATGTGTTCTAGCACTGTCCTTCACTTCCTGAACCTCTCTTCCTCTCTCACTGTGTGATCTCCGTTCTAGTTTCCTGAATTGTAAACACAATAACACTGCATATAAAAGTAAGAACCATAACAGGATGGAGCCCAGTGGATAAAACCGGGCATGTGTGAAGTCCTGAATAAGAGTCTCAGCATAGCATATGATCTGATCACAGTGCTGGTACAGACTTCCAGTTTGACCACTCAAGAGGAAGATGAGGGAAGATCAGAGTGATCCTCTACTAAATAGACTTTGAGGCCATGAGCTGCATAGCATCCTACCTCAGTCAACCACCAACCAGCCAACTGATCAGTAACAAAGCTAGGCTCTTTATATGGGAGAGAATATGTGGCATCTGACGGCCTACCCATGAGCAGAACAAGGTCAACAACAACAGACATGCCAAATGGGATGAGGAAACCCCGTGGCCTCAATCCTACACAAGGAACTATAGGCAAACAAGCAATGCTAAAAGAAATAAATCTTCTACAAGGGAAAGCACACCAACTAGATATCCAACACTAAATGGTCAGTCCAGAAAACATGCATACAAATAGCTTTACACAGACTGAGCAGGTTATATTTAGGAATGTATTTGTACATATATATATATATATATACATATATATATATATATGTGTGTGTGTGTGTGTATGTGTATATGTGTATATGTGTATATGTGTATGTGTATATGTATATGTATATGTATATGTATATGTATATGTATATGTATGATGACTAATGCAAGAAGAGGCCATGAATATGAAAAAGAGCAATGGAAGGTATATGGCCTGCTTTGGAGGGAAGAAAGGAAAGGGGGAAATGTAACTATAATCTCAAAAATAAGATCAGAAAAGAATGAGCAGTGAAAGTTAAACACTAAGAAATATAAAGCTGCCGACCAACAAATGAACCAGTGAACTGAACAGGATAGTTCTCCAAAAAAGTAACAAAAATAGAGAATAAATATTTCTAAGGATGATCTACATCCTTAGCCATGGAGAAAATTCAAATTAAAACTGCTTTGAATTCCTTCACGCAGATGTAAGGAAGGCTGGTGAGAGGAAATGCAAACTGGAGGAGCCACCATGGAAGCCAGTATGGGGATCTCCCACAGAGCAGCCCCTAGCGCTACCACGTGACCCAGGCACTGCACTCCTGAGCATGCACCCAAAGGACTCTAAATTCCACTTCAGAGGCACCTTCCTCACCATATTTACTGCTGCTCTATTGACAATAGCCAAGCAATGGAGACAACCCGGATGTCCACCACCAAATGACTGGATAATGAAATGTGATACATATACAGACTGTAATGTAATCAGTCATGTGTAAAAAGTGAATCTGTAAGAAAATGAATAAATCTGAAACTATTATATTAAATGAGGTGAAAACTGCATTTATCGAGTTCTGAGAAGTAGTAGTCACATGGAGGGCACTGAAGGGTGACAGATCTGATGATTTCTGGAATTGGTGGGGTCTGGAGTGACCACTGTGACCACAGCAATGTCTCCCATAGCAGATGTCTGTGGCTTCACCAGCAGTGTTGACTACAGTGCCCTGGCAACTAGGTTTCCTCAGAACAAATGTTGGTTGACATAGCCGAGGCTGCTTGGCTGACAGTGGCACACCCAAGGCAAACCAGCCCCATGAGTTTAACTGTTTTCTGTCAATCAACTGGCTAACTGTTCTCTATAGCTTTATGGAGAAAAAAACATCAGAAGTACTTACAGTAAATATTTGAACATGAAATTAACATTTTAGCGGTGCTTAGCAGTGCTTAGCTTCTAGCCAGATTGCTTTAAAAGGGGTTGCTTGCTTGTCCCAATTAAACTGCTGGCATAATACAGCATAACTATAACAGATATTTCTACTACTACTTCTACAAGAAGCAAAACTTTTTTTAACTAATAAATACACAATTTCATAGGCACACATTTTCTTAAGTAGTAAAGATTTACGCTAAATAATAATCATAATTTTTCAAAACATTTTGATTCTAAATTTATAGTGCATGCTTATTTCAAAGAGAAATATCCATGTGTTACATTTAATGAAATTTGAAACCATCAGATTTAAAAAAGAATATACTGAAGAATTTAATAATGGTTTTCTAAGGAGGATAATTGAGATTATGTATTAATTATGGAAAGTATGTTCAGAGTGGAACACTGCTGTAATGTCAACTCTTGAGAACAGAATAAACAGGGTAAGAAATTGAAGGTCATCCTCAAATAAAGAACAAGTTTGAGGACAGCCAGGAATATAAAAGACTGATGAGAAACAACCTACAGTATAAAACATACAGCAAACAAACAAAAACCAAACACCCCCGAAGAATCCCTAAGGCCTTTGTAGCTTTGGAGGTCTTCTCAGTGTTGACTACAGTTGAACAAGCTTGGCATTTTCTGTCTAGATCACCCAGAGGTGCGATTAAACTTCCCAGCTAGTTAGTCCATGACACAGGAAGACCAGTGTTTAAGCTGGTGTATCAGGAAACTTCCGCAGCTCTTGGCTCTCCTTGTATAGGGAAGGGATAAATAGACACTTAGACAGAGGTCTTTGGGTTAAATGAGATGGCACTGGAGATGTTCTGGTTTAATGCATTTTGTTGTTTTATCTAAGGAGGATCCAGAGCTGCTGACTTCCACACAGGGCATGCTATGAGACTGCTAAGTTACTTCTAACAAATATCTTACCTAGAAAATTCTCACAGAGTGGGGTTTGCAGAAACACTTGATTGAAGCATGATGAAAACAGTGCTTAGCTGGTACACTATGGGATTTTCACTAATAAAAATATTTTGAAAAATATCATATCAGATTTGTCATTTTGGCATCTGCAAATACATTTGATTTGCATGAATGTCATGTTATCTAAACTCATGCTTTCAATCAGAGTGAGTCAATTTAATATATGTAAAAATTATTCATTCTTGTCTATTTTCCAAATACAGTAACACAAACGTGACTGAAGTCTGTGGTGTGTAAATGCATGTGTGTATGCAGGTATGTGTGCAAATGCATGCATTTTTGTATGAGCACAAATGCATGTTTGTATGCATGAGTGTGTACGCATAAATTCATGTATTTGTGTATGTGCATTTGTGTAAATGCATGTGTTTATGTGTATGTATGCATGCATATATGTATAAAATGCATGTATGTATGCATGTTAATGTACATGTGTATATGCATGAATTCAAAATGCCTATTCTCTATTTTCATTGTTTTAGAGATATGATACCATTATTTGTGTTAGCTGGGAATAACTGTTATACATTTCCATCAGTTATGTTTCTTACATTACCAGGAGGAAAAACACAGGCTTCCTTTTGTTCTTATTTGATATCTGTGTATAAAGACGAAGTATTTTCTGCATATTTGAATAAAAACCTGCTCATTTTGTTTCATGAATATACACACTTTATTTAAAATGTTTTCACGTTAAAATTTAGTTTAGTCATTTTACATACATCCCAAGGTCTTTGAAAGTCTTCCAATCTTCAGTTGCATTCAGTTTATTAAAGTAATAAAAGCTTATATTACAGGCATTTTCAGAATCCTTGAAAAATTATGAAATAGGATAAAAGTGTTTTGGAAATACATATTCATGATTAATTTAATGAGATGACATGGTATCTCAAATCAGATCTTCATGAACTACACATAATTAACTGTTCTATTTTAAAAAATAGAACACCATTATAAAAAACAATCTCTGACTAGGATTCAAACTGATATGCTATTAACTGATTTTATTGAACACAAATCTAGTCTGTCTGGGTACATAGGAAGGAATGGTTTCTTTTCCAGGGAAAGTATGCCCAGAGTATGAGTCTATACACCTCTTTTCTACCCTTTTATACTTGTTAGCCTGGGTCTCAAACAAACAGCCCTTGCCTGACAGCTAAAATCACAGCTGCTATTGCATAAATCAAACAGAGGGTGGCACTCTCCTCCACTGAACTCTTGAGGCTTAAGCCCAGGCAGGTGCATGAATTGGCATCAACAAGAATAGCATTACAAGAAACTTTCTCCATCTCCCTGGAGTGTGTGTGTGTGTGGGGGGGGTGCTGGGGACTCATTTGAGATATGAGAATGGGACGGTGACTTTTATCTTCTCCTCTGGCCTGTAGCTGGGTAAAGGGGAGGCCTTCAAAAATTACTCTTCCCTAAGTCATATACCCTATTCTTGCTCCAGCTTACAATATTTCTCAGAATGGATGGCTTTGACTTGCCTCTGTTACATTGTCTGTTTCTTCCTTACTGTCTGCAAGTCACTCAAATCACTTCTGTCTTTAAGGATGTAGACACATTTGGTTATGATAGCGAACAGCTAGTTCCAGGATTCCTGTGGGGCATGTTAGACTGTCTTGTACACACGATGCAAATGCTTTTTTACTCTCTCCTTACTTTCCTTTGTCTTCTACTTTTCTCTTAAGAAACGATTGGTGTTTACAATAATTCCTGGCACCTAAACAATTCTCCCTTATCCTTTATTTGATTGCTATCATGTTTGCCCATTGTGACAAGCTTCTTCTCCCCAGGGCAGATTCAAACTTAGGCTTTTACTAACACTGATAACACATGAAAAGGACTTCTGCTTCCTTGTTTGGGGGATGAGGAATCAACTGTGACTCCATTGGCAGTTCTCTTGAATGCATCTTCTATATCTTGATTTCATAATATAGACACCCTCCATAGAAAAGAGTGGATAACAGCCGAAGTCATCATTGTGTGCACACCTTATTTAAAAACAGGTATCGTGCCATTTCTAAATCTTGAGCAAACAACTTCCTCGAAAGATGTTTTACTGTTCAGTTACATTGCCAGAATCACCTGGGCTTCCACTTAGGAGAGGAGACTATGATATGTATATTGTTCTACATCAGAGTGTCCCTGGCTAGGTAATATTTTTTATGGCCAGTTAAGGATATTATGTCACTACTCAGGGCTAGAGACAGCATTTACATTTAGCTACTGATGATATGGGAGGGCTCTATTCCTGTAGTAGTTAGCTCCTGCTGTCAACTTGACACAAATCTGACAACAAACCTAGAGCTGATTAGGAAAAGGGAACCTCAGCTGAAAACTTGCTTCCATCTGACTGGCCTGTGAGCATGTCTATGGGCCATATTCTTGACTCCTGATTGGACAGTTCACTGTGGGCAGTACCATCCCTAGATAAGTGGTCGTGGGCTGTATAAACAGCTTGCTGAGCATGAGCCTTTGAACAAGCCAGCAAGCAGTGTTCCTCCATGGTCTCTGCTTCAGTTTCTGGCTCTGCTTTCCTGGAAGAGGGACTGTAACCTGTAAGTCAAGCAAACACGTTTCTTCCCAAGTTGTTTTTAGTGGGAAGAAAGCAAACAGTAATAGTTCCAGTGACACCCAAGTTTGCTTATATTTAATTAGCTACTTAACAACTATATTCTGTTGAAGGCGAGCTTGACTGTGTGTTCAGAAACCCAAGGAGGTAATGTGGGGTTAGTGACCACCTAGAGCAGATACACACTCAAACACATTTGGTGGATATAGCAAGATCCAATGAGCAAGCTCTAATAGCTTTATTTTTTTTGCTTAGTCATTTTATACCATCTAAGACAAAGTCCTCTATGTAACAAAAAGATTACCTCATACCCACAAGTTACACATTCTTCAAAAGCAAACACCACAAGAACATACTCTTCAAGAAAAGATTAAAAATCATTACACAAAAGGAAATTACAACCAGATTACAGATTATGTATTCTTCTTTTGAAACTCATACCTAACTAAACATTTCCCATCTATGTTTTTATCCGCAAGCTCATTATAACACCAAAGCAATAATTCTTTTGTCATTGAATAATGAAGTTTAAGCAAGCCAGTTTAGAGTAGTAAGTTTTTTCCTATGCTTAGCTGACAATTTATATTTAACCAAAAACAGATCATCTTCTCTTGTGAAACCCTGCTACTTAAGGTTGAAGTCTAACATGTCCTGATAATTCCTCTCAGCTTGGCACAAAATAGAGGACTCCCTTTTTGCAGCAGGGCTTCCCCTTCTGAGCCTCATACCATCTACCTGAGAAAGATCATGCACCTCTTGGGAGCCACAAGCTCAACTTCCTCTTTCCCCAGGAGAACCCTCCCAGCTAGTACCTGGGATTTCTGAAATGCCTGTCCACAAAAATGAGACACTCACAGTACGTTCGACTCCATCCAATGTGTCTTAAATTTACTCTGAAAATCCCTTTCCACTCTCCAAGGTTCACCTATAGCCCTTGGTCACCTCAAATAAAGTGTATGTGCACAAGCTGTTTCCTGAAGATCATCTAAGAGAGCTGTTTCATTGGGTATTGTCTAATAGAGCTATCACACTAAAATCTTCAGAAAAGCCTTCCTTAGAGAAGCGAGCCCCAACCCCACACTCACTTTCTGTTGGACCCAGATCATGCAGAGCCCATCCATTCTGGACTTCTCTTCATCCTTCCAGTCTGGTAGGCAGCATCATGGAAACATAGCTTGTCCCCAACACATACAACCACAGCTAACACCTGGAATGTGGCGCCACAGCTGGAGGAAACACATATGCATACCACAGCTGACCACCATCTTCTGCTAAGACAATTATCTAGCTTAAGGCTTATTTTTGAAATCTCGTTCAGCTAAACTGGCTAATCATTTATTCTCTATTCTTATACTCACAATAGAATTATTTGCTCTTTTCATAACCCCATCTTTCCATGGTGCACACTGAAACCTATGCTCACATCCCTAGATCACAAGGCCCAGAAACTCAGACCCAATCTAAATTGAATAATTGATTTTTCCCAAGCCTCTTTTTCTCCTCCAAGTACAGCACCATGTTTGTAATGCGTGAAAGTTCACGGAGCTCCTTTTCTAACCTATGTAGCCCTCGATATTCTGTAAGGGAGGGGGCTCATTCTGTTCTTGATTCTGACTTTATCGTATCTTTCTTGCAAAACAACTTAAGCCATCTCCTTAAACTTTCTATAAACTACTCTAACTTCCTAAAATTATTTAAATCAAATAAGGAATTCTGTTAAATCATTACCTTGTCTACTTATGAAAGTTCATCTTCATATTATCTGTAAGAAAATTGCCCAAAATTACTGTCTCCCAAGAAGCAGTCACAGCAGACTGTAGGCAGAGAGGGTCTGCTCAAGCATGATCATATCATGCCAGATATGAGGAAGATAGCAATGACAAACTTGAGAAAGCACACCAGTAGCAAGAAGCAATACAGAGACAAAGCTCCCAGAGCTGGGCCTCTCTGAGGTACATTTCTCTCACAGCTGTGCAAAATGGTGGACCATCTCCAGGAAGCTCATTGCTCACTGCAGTCCCTCCTGCATAGCATCCACCAGCATTTTATTTTTGAACCCATTCAGATGTTTTGTTTTCAAAAATGCTATTATTAGTAGCTCCCAATATTCATGTATTATAACTTTCTGTTGTGTTTTTATTCATTTGTTTAGTATAACATGTAATTATTTGTTGAAGCCTTTCTATGATGGCCATTTTACTATCATTGTGGGTAATTTTGCCATGTTTTGTGTGAGTTTTAGCATCAGTTAATTGGTACTTTTTCCATCAGTGTGTGACTCTTGAGATTGGGCAATTGATAGCATTTGTTGGACATTTGTTTACTCTATTTGGAGGCTATGGGTCTCATTTTGTGTATTTTATTTTGTTTGAGGTTAGAGTGAAGTCTCTGGCCTGATCTCTCAGACTGTGACCTCAAAGAGGTTTTATCTTAGAACTTTCAAAGTGTTCATTGTGTCTGTCTGGTTTATCTGCCATAGCAGGGGCTCGACATCCACTGCTGGTGGCTCTTGAGGAATGGGCAGAATGTGCAGACACTGACTGGGCTGCTGGGTGTGTTTCCCAGCTGGGTGCCTGTCTGTAATTGTGTGCCACTTATGAAGGCATCTCCTTTGCCTCCTCCAGCCCCATCATAGCCCTATTACCTACTTTGGGGCAAAGATACTCAGCTCACCCAGAAAGAATTAAGCTTCTCCCGTTAGTTTGCTGTGGTTACACTCCAGCCTGTGAGAGCTGAGCAGAGCCTTGAATGCACCATCTGATAGTCCTGTCTGGACTTCATGGCCACAGCAGTTAATGGAGTTGTTACCTCAGAGACTGGGCTCTTAGCAATTCTAGCAAGGCAGGCCTGACTACCTATCATCAAAGGCCAGTTAAACAGATGGGTTATAGTGAACAGCGGAGAATAGGATTTATTCAATGAATCTCCATTGGATAAAAGAACAAAGGATGAGATTCAGTGACCTCCTTCCCACAAAAATCCACTTTCAGGGCCTTGACATAATGTTTAATTTTATATAGTAAACAAGCAAAACTAAGCAGTCCTGGTCAAGATGAAGTCTCACCCATCAGCTCATTATGGGCTAGGCTGCCCATAGAATGGGGTTTGTTAAGTTGTCAGAATAGTAGTGTCTCTCTGAAATACATTCTTTCTTTGGCTAGCTCTAGAGATTTGGCCAGTTCCTACTCCCACCTTAAAAACTCCTGGTGGAAATTCCAATTTCTTGGGGTCTCATTTGAAATAAGTCTAATAACAAAAGATAGCCACACAAGTGCCTCTTTAGCATACCATTGTTCCTGGCTACCCTTCATGGTCACTATTGGGAAAACAGTCTCAGGACAGAAAATTGCCTGTCTGATTGTCTTCACCAAGTTTTCCTATCTAGAATTCTTAATAGTTTTATTGGACTTATCTGGTGTCTTTGTAGTTAAATTTGGGAGAGATCCATTTTGGGCTACCACTTGTTGCAAAATTGAGAGTCAGGAAAATTTGGAAGCCTGTTGAGTTATTTCTTCATTTGCTGAGACTGCCCTAAAAGAGTGCTAGGGACTGGATGATCTCAACAACACCCCTTTATTTTCCCAAGTCTAGAGGCTGAGTGTTTGTGTTCAGGGAACTACCTGGATTCTGGTAATGCTTCTTTTCCTGAGTATCAGAATACTGTGTTCTCAGGAAACCCTCATAGTTAGGAACAGACAGATCTTACACCCCTTCCCCCACTTTTATCAAGGTATAAACTTAAAACAAGAACCTTGCCTTCGTGATCTCCTGTAATTATAGTCACCTTTCTTCAAAACCCCTACTAAAAATAATCATAGTGAAAATCAGGGTTTGGATATAAGGATGCTCTTGTGTGGCAGGGTCACATACCAGATGAGAAGTGAAGAGTCACATGGTGTCCTAGTAGTTTTGAAGCCAAGGGGTTCTTTGTGCATTCACCTTCTTTTTTGTGGCCTTTAAAGAAGCTCTTAGTGGTTTCATACATACTTGGAGCCTGACCTAGTGATTTACACCTTCATGTATTGGTTTGAATAGAAATGGTCCCCATAGTCTCGTGTTTGAATGCTTGGCTCATGGGGATTGACACTATAAGGAAATAGGGCCTTGTTGGAATATGTATGGTATTGTGTGTGGAAATGTGTCACTATGGGGGTAGGTTTTAAAGTCCTCTATGCTCAAGTGATGCCCAATGTGCCACACAATCTCCTTCTGCTGCTGTATAACTCCCCGATCCTTTTCTAGCACCATGCCTGCCTGGATGCTGCCATGCTTCCCAATATGATGATAATGGATTAAAACTCTGAAACCGTAAGCCAACCCCAATTAAATGTTTTCTTTGTCATGGTGTCTCTTCACAGCAATAAAACCCTAAGACACCCTCTATATAAATCTCTAGTGCCTAACACCAAGTGGCCAGCTTCAGGAAAGACAAACAATTTAAAAAGTTATAAAGTCCTCCTTAGCCCTAGAACTTGGGGATTGAAATACTAGCTGTCTGTCACATACAATGCTGATACTTGAACACCCCAAACTTGCTCTGCCCTGAACACTTAGAGCTATACTCCTCAAGCTCTAGAACTTGGAATCTTAATACACTAGCTCTCAGGGTCTATAATTTTAAGTTTATGATGTTACAAAGTCTGATCTCTGGAGTTACAAATGTTAACACTGAGGAAACTGCCTTTGCCTATTGCTGATTTCCATCCATAGAGGCCAGATGATAGCTGACCAGGTGTGGTGATGGCTCTACTAGGGAATGGTTCATTTCCACATCCATATAGTCATTAGTAGGAGTTAGTACCTTGTAGAGTCCTTCACTTTATCTTTGATGGTCATCTGCAGCTCTCTTTCAGGTCATTTCCCTAAGTCTGTGCAACATGGTAGCTTGCATCATCAGCATGCATCATCTGAAAGGGCAGCAGAGTGTTAACTAAGGTCTTTTTTTATTGGATATTTTATTTACATTTCAGATGTTATCCCTTTCCCCATACCCCAACCCATGAACTCCCTATCCCATCCCCCTTCCTCCTGCTTCTGTGAGGATATGCCCCACCCACCCACCCACTCACACCTCCCCACCTTTGAATTCTCCCACATTAGGGCATACAACCTTCACAGGACCAAGGATCTCCTCTCCCACCTATGCCCAACAAGGCCATCCTCCCCTACATATACAGCTGGAGCCATGAGTCCCTCCCTATGTGCTCCCAGGGTGGTTGTTTAGACACTGGGAGCTCTGGTTGGTTGGTATTGTTGATCTCCCCACAGGGCCCCAAACTCTTTCAGCTCCTTCAGTCTTCTCTCTAATGCCTCCATTGGGGACCCCATGATCAGTTCAATGGTTAGCTGTGAGCATCCACCTCTGTATATGTCAGGCTCTGGCAGACCTCTAAGGAGACAGCTATATCAGGCTCCTGTCAGCATGCACATCCTGGCATCTACATCAGCGTCTACCTTTGGTGACTGCACATGGGATGGATATCCAGGTGGAATAGTTAACTAAGGTCTTTGTAAACCAATCACATTTTTTTGTAGTGTTCTATGGTTATAGGCAAGTTACTAGGTTTGGCCCACATTATAAACGATAGGGCTCTATGGACTACAAAATTATGAATAAAGACATCATAGAGACCTATCTTAGAATTATGGCTATTTGAAACAGCAAGGAAAAAAACAGATTGTAATATTTTATTCCTTGTTTCCTTACTTTGATACACACATCTAAAACTGAGCCTGCCTACTGAGGAGCTGTCTCTAACTAGCTCCTCGATAGATTTAGATAGATAATAACTCAAGCTCCTAGATAGATTTTTCCTGTACACACAGTCTTTTTATATGATCAAATTTTCCAATTTTAATTTTAATATTACTCTTTACATTGCTGAACTTTGACTTCCATTTTTTATCTGCAGATAAAGAAATGGAAAAATGTTATTTACCTTCCATGTCTATTGCTCAGATGTTTATTGTCTTCTTTATTATACATTTAAATCTTTGCTTTACTGGAAAAACATTAGCTATGAAGTGACTTTTCTCTCATGGCTGCCCATTTATTACGATATTTACTCAATAACATTTACTTTTCCAATGATAAATGTCACGCATACCACACAATAAATTCTCATCTATATTTATTGCAACAGTTCCTATATTATTTCACCATGATAAACATATATATATATATATATATATATATATATGAAAATTTTCAGTTTTTTTGATGAAGTTAAATAATTCTGATTTCAGTGACACTAATAGAGCAAGTTACTGATTTAATTTCTAGATACAGATATATAAAATTCTGTAAAGAATGTTTATAGATTGAAACTAGGGAGTTCATTTAAAAACTATAAGGCTAAAACACAGTTCGTGTTGTATATGAAAAAATGAATTATTGTCAAGGAATGCTTCACTGAGGTTAAGGGCCTGAAATATGGATAGCTCTTTTACACAGGATGCTGCACAGAAAGCTTTTGAATCCTGGAGTCACAGCCTGGGCAGCATAGGGAGACACCATGTGATGAAGAAGAAGATAAGGAAGACGAGAGAAAAAGGAAGAGAAAAGAGAGGAGGATTGGAGAGGAGAGGGAAAGAATGAAGAGAAAATGTTTCATTAAGATTTATGATCTTCAAGTTGGGCCAATCATTGGTTGGCAATTCCTACAGTCTTTGCTCCATCCCATGGGAGAGAATCAACTCCTGATACTATTAAGAATACTCTGCTATGCTTGCAGACAGGAACCTAAAATAACTGTCTCCTGAGAACCTTTATCCAGCAGCAGATGAAAACAGATGCAGAGACCAATAACCAAATATCAGGAGGAATTCAGGGAGTCTTGTGGAAGGCTGGGGGATAGAACTGAGCTAATCAGAGGGGTCAAAGAAATCACAAGACAACCAACAGAGCCAACTAACCTGGGCCCATAGGTGCAGTCAGAGAATGAACCACCAATCAGAGACCACACAGGGACTCCCCACTCATTTGCAGCAGATGTGCAGCAGCTAGGTCTTCATGTGTTCTCCCTAACAATTGGAGTGGGGGCTGTCTCTGACTCTGTTGCCTGCCTTCGGACCCCCTTCCCTCACCCAGACTTCCTGGGTGGAACTTCCTCTCCTCAGTGGGAGAGGATATATTTAGTTCTGCTGGGACTAGATGTCCCAGGAAGGGATGGTACCCAAGGGGGGCTTCCCCCTCCTCTGAAGAGAAGAGTAAGAGGTAATGAGGGGAGGGATTTGCAAGGGCAGGACTTGGAGGAGAGGAGGAAGGGGTCTGCAATTGGGATGTAAAGTGAATAAAAATTAATTATGAAAAAGATACAATAAAAACCAATTAAAAAGATTTATGATCCTAATGGCATTGGGATTGAAACTAGTATTTTACTTCATGTGTGTACTTTTACCAATATCGTTCTGATCGTTAGCAAAATGAGGTTGGCTCAGCAGTCTAAAGGCCTTGCCTCCAAACCTGACCAGTTGAGTTCAACCTACAGGACCCAAACAGTGGGGGCACAGAAGCAATTGTTGTTTGCCACAGCACTGCATACACAAGTTCTTTGATTTTCATATGGGCACCATAGCATGTGACACAGATACAGACATGCACAACCCAACATAAGAGAATAAGTGAATATCGTTCAAAATTTAAATATCTAATAATTACACAAGTAAGCAAAAAAGATTTATTTTGCTGAATTTTACAATCTTAATAAGCCCATATAAAAGACATTCAATCCAGATATTTTATTTATAAGCCATATGCTTAGACTGGGCAGCTCTAGGGCTATACTAACATATTCCCCAGCTATAAAGTCCTTTGTTAGTTGCTGTTTCTCCTTCCCACACCATCTGATCCATGGCACCTTCCTCCTCCTCCATCTTCTTCCATTTTACCCCCTCCCTCTGAAACTCCCTCTTGAGCCTCCAGTCTCACCTGTCCCCTCCACTGCCCAATCACAGGCTCTAACCTTTTATTGGCCAGTTAAATTGAGGAGAAAGTTCACAAGGAATCACTTGGGTATGTGATGGTCTGTACATTGGGGACAATCATCTTTTGAGGAACCAGATTTAGCATTAGATTACAAGTAGCATCAGACCAACTCACTACAGGTTTATGATTCTAACATTTTTTTTATTGTGACATTTATACTGAAAAGATTTATAACACAGCAATCACTTTAATACAGTCTAAAACATGAAGAGAAAGAGTCCATGAAATTAATAAAGAACACATTTTATATCAATGACAAGCATCAGTTAAGTTCAAGACTCCCTTCTCACATCTGTGTTTCTATGTGGTTCTTGTGATCTAAGATAAAATAAACGAAGAAAGTCATGTGAGAATAGGCCAAGCTCTTTTCAGTGATCTGAGGTGTGATTCTCCTTAAGAATTTTCCTAATTCATCCACAGTGTCAAAATTACCAGCACCAAGTTATTTACAAAGTTTACTCTCCGACTATCAGAATCCATAAGACCTCTCATGATGTAATCTTATTTTGATACTGGTATATGGTGCTCTTAGAAATATTTGTTTTTCATTTGTATACATATGTAGTTGAGTATATGTATGTGTATAGATGCCTTTGGAGGTCAGAAGAGGGCATCAGATCTTCTGAAACTACAATTACTGCTGGTTGTGAACTGCCTTATGTGGGTCCTGGGAACTGCACTCAGGTCCTCTCTAAAAGCAGGAAGCACTCTTAACCCCTGATCCATCTTTTCAGGACCCTGAATATTATGTTGCTGTCTTCTTTTTTTATTGGTAATATTTTCGAGATATTATATTAAAATTTTAAAAAGACCAAATCATAGTTTTGCTGTTTGTTCTTTTTAATGTTTACAGTTATTTATTCCTTTTCACAAGCAAATGAAACCAGGATTATCTAAAGTCACTTAAATTGAGATGGTAAACCAGAGATAAGAGAATTCAGAAGTAAGTTCATCTCTAAAGTCTAGAGTCTAACCTTCACCCGTAAGATCTATTCTAATAGACGGAGGTCATAAAAATTGCTGTTATGGACTTTCAAGTTCTTGTTTTAGGAACATGTCTAGAATAAAATCATTTTAGTTTATAGAATTTACATCTTCAGCCAACCATGTGGTAAGATATCCTTAGGCATAAAAGCAGAATAAATGAGAGAAATTACAATTTGTATTCTCACACCAGAGGATTTCTTTTAAGGGTAATGGTGATACACTGGTTGTTCTATTTGTATATGTGGAGTGTATGAGGAAATGTAGAATTCTTAGCATAACACTGAGACAGCCAGCTGGGAGAGGATTCTCAACCCAATAAGGAAACCAGGATCATATTGGAATCTTTAACCTGATACATGTCTTAGTTTCAGAACTTCTAAGTCAGGAAGCCTAAGGTGTTCTCTGATAATTCATGCATATATAAAAGACCTCATAGTGTTCTAAATAGAAGACAATGTGCGCTTGAATGTACCTCCAAGGCTACCCTGAAACTGGCATTATTCCAAAGGATTAACTGTTGAGATCAGTATTGTGGAGTTATCTTCAGGTTACTGTTACTAGTTTCTTTAAAGGTCATGGAAAACATGAGGATAATTATGGAAAATACTGCAGGGGGTCTTTAGGGGGTCTGTAGCACATTGTCTGGGCTATTTACTTTCATATGTATAGGGCAATACAAGACAAAGTCATTAAATTACTTAGTTACACTTAGTATCTTCTATTATGACTTTTCAAAGTTTCTGTAAATTAAAGACATTTTGTTCCATCATTTCACATGAGATTTGCTAATCCTACCCTTTTTGCGTGCTGAAGAAAATAAAGTTTCCAGAAGCTATGACACTGGACTGCGGTGATATGAATCAGATTAGATGCAATATTAACCAAATGCATAGAGGTGATTGTTCTAGCATTGTAAGTCATGTCTAGCACTCATTTTGGTATTGGTCTTATTTCCTAGGAGATTTAAGAACCTTGAAGTTGTCCAGAGAGTCACACTTCTTGGCTGCTACAAAAGAAAGTGTCCCATCATAGATTGGAATCTATGAGGTTAATCTGGAATTAACCTTATTTCAATAAAGAAATTATTAAGGTAAATATTTTAAAGTTTAGATTAGTTTGGTAAGCCTTTTCAAGTGGGAATGCTAGAACATTGCACCTCATTTAGAAAATAAACAGTATTTCAGTGACTCTATACATCTCTACTGTAGTGAATGATGTCACTGGTGACTTCATCAGGGGTTTCAATGTGAAAACCATTCCCAGTGCAAATTGTCTGTAGTATGTGTCCAAATACGCCAGGATAAGAAGTTTAAGCATTTTATTTCTGTAAAATTCAGATGTATTTTTGCCATTCTAGGTTATTAATATTGCAAATATTTCATACTATTTATCTTTTCCAGCTTCCTTGCTTGTCTATTTTTAAAATATTATTTGGTATCTTGTTAATTGTTTTCTCCTAAAAATTGAAAAACCCATTTATAAAACAAAATAAAAAATAACTGAAGAGCTAAAGCATATTTCACAAAATTTGCTTTTAAAGATTTTAGGTAGTTTTTTAAAAGCTGGAATTTTTAAATGATACAACTGTATTAATGTGAACACTGCTATTTAAGAGAAAAAAAATCACTAGCTAGTTTCTTCCCAGAATATAACTCATCAAAGTCACCTTCATCTACAGAAGCATTTTCAAGTAATTTAAACATATGGGTAAATGTGTCGAGCACGTTCAAAGATTTGTCTTGACACAATTTATGACTTCTGATAACCTTTTTCTGTGGTTCTTTCTCCATGTGTCTTAGTGAAGCAATCATTCCAAGATTAAAGATTAAACACCAGTTTTCTGACTTTAGGAGCCAGCAAAGGGTAAGATCTTCCTTTTATTCAAACAAAATTATGAGGGTGCAAATCTAAGCTCATTATGACAACATAGTTACAATTTCTTAAATTTGAATAAAAGAGCATTGACCTGTCCTTTATTTCTTAAGTATTTGCCCAATCTAAATAATAGTTGTCCTGTAACACTTCAGAATCTATATTATATTTTGAGGTTCTTAGGTTCATTTCTTGTAGACATTGTTATCATGAGGACATTGGTAGATTTGTAAAGCTATTTCTTCTGCTAAATTTAGGGTCTTTTGTAATTCACTCAGTGCTTTGTGAGTTGGTTGTCAAAAAGAACACATTTCTCGGTTGATGCAGAAAACATAGCCTCTAGTTCTCTCTCATACTTCTAACTACATATGATGTGAATAAACTGAAATATTAATTGAAACCAAATTTTAGCACCAACTTTCAAAGTAAAACTAAAGAGCACAGTGAGACCACTGTGTAAACACATTTTATCAATTACCCTAAAGTTAGGAATCCATATAAGATCGAAACGCTTTCAAATTTGCAAATAGTACAAGCTATAGAAACTGTCAGTTAGCAACTGAGCTCAGAACTATGGTGAGAAAACGTAGTATTAGTATATATGCTTGATCTCTGTGTTGGTTGGTACTTAAAATAGTACTAATTAGAAGCTATTAATATAGAATGCTAAAGGTATTAGTGATCATGACAGATTGTTGTTAGTATCCTATGTCAGCTTATCCCTCTGGGAAAGCATTTATTAGTTCCTCCTTATTCAGCCTTAGGACCTAGTACCTCTTCCAATAATTAATCTTTTGATTTCCTTTGCATCATAATTACTGGTATTTTCTCTGTTTCCCTATCAATTCTGATCTTACATTAAAGAGTATCAGAAAGTATCAATATCAAAAAATACCTGCATGGGAATGTGTTATTTTCATCTATTCTGGAAGAAAAAGTACAAACTCTGGAGTCAAACATCAATATAAGATTCACACAAGTTCAATGGTATGGAGAAAAAGAAAGACATAGTATTAACAGAATAAAGAAGCTAATAGATACCTCAATGAATAAAGCTCACTATGATGTGATAAATTTATTAACTCAAAATATAAAATCCAGCAGCTAGAGAGATGGTTAAAAACACTAGCTGCTCATGCAGAGAACTGATGTTTTGTTTCTAGCACATGGATGCTCACAACTGTACGTAAACATCTGTTCCAAGGGCTCCATCACCCCCTTTTGTTTCTACCAGCACTAGCACACATTTGCTTTCATGTATATGGCATGAAAGCAAACTGTTTAAACATAAAATAAATACATCATTAGGAAATTAAAATAGCCCTCTCTGTACCCATTTCCCTGCCCACTGAGGCCTCTGGGTCATGCCCAGCTGCCCTGAGCAGCCTGCACTGCACTCCCTGCTCCATCATCCTGGTACCTCTCCAACCACTCTGATCAGACCTGGTTATCCAGAAGCATACAGGTTAGATTCCCCGGCATCCCCCAACTCCCCAAGTCCTCTGGGGCATGTTCAGCTGCCCAGAGTAGGAATACTGTCCCTCAAGCTCATTGTAATGGCACCTCTCTGCCTGCTTTGCCTCTCAATCCCCTACACTCAGTGCCCCCAAGGGAACACCCAACTGCTGTGAAACTTGAACTGCCTGCTGAGTTCAATTGTCCAGCCTAAGGATGCCCACTAGAGGCTGACCACATAAGGAACATCAAGGATAGGTTGCTTCCCAAAGCTTGCTATATCAGGATGATTCAGGGAAAACAAGATGTCCAAAGGCCAGTGTAGGAACACAATCAACAAAAACAGAGAGGGGGCAATATTACAACTTCAGAGTACAGCTATCCTACTATAGCAAGCCCTGGATATAGTAACACAACTAAAGTGCAAGTAAATAACCTTAAATCCCATCTTATAAAGAAGATAGAGGCTTTTTAAGAAGACATTAATAAATCCCTCAAACAAATACTGGAAGATAAAGTCAAATAGATCTCTATCTATTTAAAGAGGCCTTTAAAGGGAATACATATAAATGCCTGAAATAAATAAGGGGAAATGCAATTAAAGAGGAGAAGTAAATGAATAAAATTGTTCAGAACTTGAAAATTGAAATAGTATTAATAAAGAAAACACAAACTAGGGGAATCATGGAGATGAAACCTTAGAGAAGAGAACAGGAACAAAAGACTGACACAAATGTCACCAACAGACTGCAAGAGAAAGAAGAAAGAAAATCAAGCTTAGAAGATACGATAGAAAAAAATGATTTATCAAAGAAAATGTTAAATGTAAAATATTTCTGATATAAACATACAGGAAATATGGGATACCATGCAAAGACCTAACCTGAGAATAATAGGAATAGAAGAAGGAATAGGATCCCAGTTCCAAGGACCAGACAATATTTTCAACAAAATCGTAGAAGAAATATTTCCCAACCTAAAGAATGAGATTCCTATAAACATAGAAGAAACTTACACAACATCAATTAAATTGGACCAGAAAAAAAAATCTTCCAGCCACATAATAATCAAAAAATTAAATCTACAGAACAAAGAACTAATTTTAAAAGCTGCATGGGAAGGAGGTCAGGTAATATACAAAGTCACCAGACCTATCAGAATTATACTTAATTTCTTAACAGAGACCATAAAAGCTAGAAGGGCCTAGACAGATGTCTTGCAGCCGCTAAAAAACAAAACAAACAAACAAACAAATAAAAACACAGATGTCAACCTAGACTACTATACCCAGAAAAACTCTCAGTCACCATAGTTGGAGAAAATAAGATATTGCAAGACAATACCAAATTTAAACAATATCGATCTAAAAATCCAGGCCTAAAGAAAATACTAGAAGAAAAACTCCAACCCAAGTAAGATAACAACACCAAAGAAAACACAGGAAATATGTAACTCCATATGAAAACCAGAAAAGACACACACACACACACACACACACACACACACCAACATCAGAATAACAGGAATAACAATCACTGGTAATTAATATCTCAACATCAGTGGACACAATTCATCAATAAAAAGATACAGGCTAACAGAATGGATATGAAAACAGCATCCATCATTCTGCTGCGTACAAGAAACACCTCAGCAATAATAATAGATATTACCTCAGATTAAAGGATAGGAAAAACATTTCAAGCAAATGATCAGAAGAGCACAGCTGGAGAAATCATTCTAAGATCAAATAAAATAGGTTTTCAACTAAAGGTAATCAAAAGATATGGGGCAGGACACTTCATACTCATCAAAGGAAAAGTCTACCAAGATTACATTTCAATTCTGAGTGTCTATGCCCCAAACACAAAGGCATTTGCATTTGTAAGAGAAACATTAGTAAAGCTTACACATTAATAGTGAGAGACTTCAACACCCCACTTTCATGAATCAACAGGTCAGCCAGACAAAAACTAAACAGAAAACTAATGAAATTAACTGATGTTATGAATCAAAAGGACCAACAGATATCTATATAACATTTCATCTAAACACAAAATAATATACATTTTCTCAGCACCTCCCAGAACCTTCTCCAAAATTGACCATATAGTAGTAGGTCACAAAGCAAAATCCAACAGATACAAGAAATTAGAAATAATGCTTTATAATAATCAGACCACCATGAATTAAGGCTGGTATTAAACAACAACAGAACCAACAGAAAATCTATAAACTCATGAAAACTTAACACACTCTGCTCAATGAGCTCTGGGTCAGGAAAGAAGTAAATTAAAGACTTCCTAGATTTCAATGAAAAACAAGCCACAACATAACCAAACTTGTGAGACACAATGAAAGCAGTGCTGAAGAAAGTTCATAGCACTAAGTGTCTCCATAAAGAAATTAGAAAGTTCTCATACCAGCAATTTAAAAGTACATCTGAAAGCTCTAGAAAAAAGAAGCAAACATGTTCAGGAGGAGTAGATGGCAGGAGATAATTAAAATCATGGCTAAAATTAATCAATTAGAAACAAAGAAAACAATACAAAGAATCAATGAAATCAAGAGCTTGTTCTTTGAAAAAATTAACAAGTTAGACAATCATTTAGTCCAAATAACTAAAAGACAGAATGACAGTATCAAAATGAATAAAATAAGAAGTAAAAAGGGAGACAGGAGCAGACAACAAGGGAATCTAAGAATCATCAGGACTTAACTTAAAAGTCTCTAAGCCACAAAATTTGAAAGTTTAAATGAAATGAGTGATTTTTAAGACAGATATCAAATTTCAAAGTTAAATCTAGATCTAAATAAGGTAAACTCCTTCTATAACCCCCAAGGAAATAGAAGCAGTCATTAAAAGTCTCCTAAGAAAAACAAACAAACAAACAAACAAACAAACAAAAAAGCCCAGAGCCCAGCCCAGTGGATTTAGTGCAGAATTCTACCTGACTTTTGAAAAAGTAATATCAATACTTCACAAACTATTCTACAAAATTAGAAATGGAATGAAAGCTGCCAACTTCATTCTATGAGGCCATACTCACCCTGATATCTAAACCACACAAAGACTCAACAAAGAACTTCAGATGAATTTCCCTTATGAAAACTTTTGAAAAACTACTCAACAAAGCACTCCCAAACAGAATCCAAGAACACATCAAAACTATCATCTAACATGATCAAGTAGACTTTATCCCGGTATACAGGGATGATTCAACATATGAAAATCCATCAACATAATTCACCATATAAACAAACTGAAAGAAAAAAATCACCTGATCATGTAATTAGATGCTAAAGAAAATCTTTATAAAAATCCAACACCCCTTCACCTTAAAAGTTTGGGACTGATCATGGATACAAGGCATGTACCTAAATTACATAATTAAAGCAATATGCAGCAAGGCAATAGCCAGTATCAAATTAAATGGAGAGAAATTTAAAGCACTTCCACTAAAATCAGGGACAAGACAAGGGAGGCCCACTCTCTTGTCTATTCAACCTAGTATTTGAAGTTCTAGCTAGAACAATAAAACAACTAACAGAGATCAAGACGATACAGATTACAAAGGAAATAATCAAAGTATCACTATTTGTAGATGATAGGATAGTATACATAAGCAACCCAAATAATTCTACCAGAGAATACCTACAACTGACAACTTCAGCAAAGTGGCAGAATACAAAATTAACTCAAGGAAATCAGTAGTGTTCCTTTATACAAACAATAAATAGGTTGAGAAAGAAACTAGGAAAACATTTTTCACGGTAGCCACAAATGATATAAAATATCTTGATGTACCTCTAACCAAGCAAAAGAAAGAACTATATGAGTAGGATTTCAAGTCTCTGAAAAAAGAAATTGAGGAATATATCAGGAGAAAGATCTTTCATGCTCATGGATAAGTAGGATTAGCATAGTAAAAATGGCCATCTTGACAAAAGGTAAGGTAAGATCACCATCCCTGATCTCAGCTGTGCTACACAGCAATAGTAATAAAAACTTCATGGTATAGGAACAGCCAGGTTGATCAATAGAATCAATAAAGCCAAAGACTCTTAAATAAACTTACACACCTATGACCACTTGACTTTTGACAAAGAAGTCAAAGCCACACAATGGAACACAAGAAAGCATCTTCAAAAAGTGGTGCTGGTCTAACTGAATGTCTATACACAGAAAAAATGAAAATAGATTCATATTTATCACCCTGTACAAAGCTCAAATCCAAGTATATCAAAGGCCTCACCATAAAACCAGATACACTAAATCTGATGGAACAGAAAATGGGGAATAGCCTTGAACTCATTTGTACATGAGACAACTTCTTGAACAGAACACCAATGACTCAGGCTCAAAGATCAACAGTTGATAACAATTGACCTCATGAAACTGAAAAGCTTCTGTAAGTCGATGGACAATGTTAATAGGATGAGACAGTAGCCTACACATTAGGAAAGGATCTTCACCAATCCTACTGCTGACAAAGGGCTAATATCCAAAATTTATAATGAAATCAATAAATTAGATACCAACAATCCAAATAACCCAATTTAAAAATGGGGTATAGAGCTAAATAGCAAATTCTCAACAGAGGAATCTCGAATGACTAAGAAGTGCCTAAAGAAATGTTCAGAGTCCTTAGTCATCAGGAAAATGCAAATCAAAAAGACTCTGAGATTAAGCTTAGAGCCATCAGAATGGCTAAGATAAAAAACTCAAGCACAAAGCACATGCTGGCAAGGATGTAGAGAAAGGGGAACACTCCTCTATTGTTGGTAGGAGTGCAAACTCTTACAACCACTTTGGAAATCAATTTGGTGGTTTCTCTGAAAACTGGGAATAGTTCAAATACAAGACCCAGCCACACCACTTCTGGCCATATACCCAAAAGATGCCTCAGTACTTCACAAGAATATTTGCTCAACTATGTTCATAGCAGCTATTTTAGTAAGAGCCAGAAACTGCATGCAGCTCAGATGCACCTCAACTAAAGAATGCATAAAGAAAGTATGATACACCTACACAGTAGAATAGCATTCAGCTTTAAAAACAAAGACATCATGAATTTTATAGACAAGTGGATATAACTTGAGAATATCATTCTAATTGAGGTAACCCAGATTCAGAAAGACATGTATTGTATGTACTCACTTATAAGTGGACATTAGCCATAAAGTGCAGAAAAACCATACTACAATCCACAGATCCAAAGAAACTGGGTAATAAGGAGATCCTAAAGGAGGATGCCCTAATCTCACTCAGAAGGGCCAACTCAATAGTCACCTGAGGTGGATAGAGAGAGGGAACCAAGTAGGAGAGAGGGTGAGAAGGGAAGGGAAATGGTGACCACATATGGGGTGACGGGGGCAGGAAAGGACTTGGGGTGAGAATGGAAATTGATGGGTGGCATTTCTGGTGATTAGTTGGAGGCCATGAAGTGGGAAGAGTATGAAGAGTCTATGTGGACGAACCAATCTAAGATTCCTACCAGAGGGGGATATAGAGAATGAATTAGCCACCTTCTGTAGCCAGGCAGAACTTCCCAAGTGATGTATTTATAAAAAGATAAAGAGACAGAGAATATGTTCTGTGGATATGTGGTGAGATATGGAGGAAGGGGATGTCTCAGAGGGCCCATGCAAAGACATCCCTTCTTCCTGAGGGACCAGTCATACACTAGTATAGTATAAAATAGAGTTTATTCAGGCCATGGGGAGGGGAGTTAAGAGGGTATTAGAGGCAGAGAGAGGCAGAGAGGGGGAGGAGGAGTAGTAGAGAAGTAGAGGTTGGCCATGAGCACATGGAAAGGCAGGAAGGGAAGGGGGAAGGGGCGAGAGGACAGAGGGATAAAGAAATCAAGAGAGCAAGAGAGCAAGAGAGCAAGAGAGCAAGAGAGAGAGCAAGAGAGCAAGAGAGAGAGCAAGAGAGCAAGAGAGAGAGCAAGAGAGAGAGCAAGAGAGGAGCAGGAGAGGGAGGAGTGGCAAGCAGCCCCTTTCATAGTGAGCCAGGCTTACCTGCCTGTTGCCAGGTAACTGTGGGGAGGAGCATACCCGGCTGTTGCCAGGTAACTGTGGGGGTGGAGTTTAGATAGAATCCCAACATTCCCCCATTTTTGGTTTAATTCAAAAAGAAAATTAGAAAGGGGTGATAGAGAAGTGGGAATAGGGTCATCATGATATCTGGCTACTTCCTGCTAGCCTTGAGTGTGATGTGTCTCTAGGAAACCTAAAAGAATGGGTATGGGGGATGTTTGTCCAGTCTTAGGGGAGCTGGCTGTTTCCTGTTGTCCAGGATCAATGGAGCCATCTGAGGATAGGTCAGAAGGAACAGGTCCAGTAGAATTGTTAAGAGATGTAGCATCTAGAGGTTGCTTTTCCGGAGCTATTCTGGATATGTCTGGACTTGACAATATGTAGAGAATAATATTAAGTATTTTTGGGAGAAAAAAATTAAGATGTATATTTGAAACCCAGAGGGATCTCACCCTTTGGAATAGGTAGTAAGTGGGAACTTTAGGCAGATGTACTTATCTGGACGGCGTCTATTTGGTCCATGAGAGGTAGATCTGAATGGATTTCCTGTAGCTTATAAGTTTACAAAAGAGATAACAGCATGAGTTAACAACATGAGCAGTCTTTAAGATGAGCCTTTGTTGGATCTTATAGTGGAATGTTTTACTAGAGTTAGGCAAATTTATAGGAACTCAGATAATATTAAGACAGTGGCATAACAAGAATAGAAAATATAAAGCATTTAATTAATGGAAACTGAGTTTGGGTAATGAGGTAACAAATTACGTCTGTGAAAGCTTAGCTGTCAATGTAGCCAGAAGCCTGAGAAAGAGTAAATAATAATCTACCAGTTATATATTTAAAGAATGACAGCGTCCATTTGCCAACAGTTCCCTTTGGTCTCCATGGTCTCGTGGGCAGAGTCAGTCTGGCTTTTAAGCTCAGAAGACACAGGGCTTTTTCTCCATGGAATGGATAAGCATGACATGAGAAACGGTTTACCTTGGTTTAGCCAAGTCATTTGACTCAGGGCATCCAGTTTGGTCCACTGCGTTTTTTGTGACTATATTATTGCATACAATCCATGCTGTATCTCCTAGGTGTGTGCTCATCTTCTGAGACCATCTTGGGTCAACTGTTAAGAGGCTTTGGGAATTCTGTCAGTCATAAACTTAAATATATTATTAGCAGACTTTTTACAAGATTGAGGGCCATGTGAATTGCTTGTAACTGAATAGAATTTAATAGCAATACTAAAAATCTATCAAGACAGGATAGGGAAGAAAATCTTAAGTAACTTTGATAGGATGTGTAGAAAGAGAAAAGTAAATTTTTGTATTAGCAAAGAAACATTTGGCTAGGACCAGAACAAGAAAGCTGGTAACAGTGGCAAAAATAGTGGTGACAGAAAATGAATTTGTCTAGGCGGGTTCAGGCCTGTGACACAAACTGAGCACAGGCTGTGGGAACAGGCCAGGGGTGAGAGTATGAATATGTAAGTGATTGGAAAACCTTTTCCCATTTGTCAAACCGCTGGCAGTATGTGTGAAGATCTCTTAAAATATATATTCAAAGACATCACAGTACCCATTGGAGGGTTATTGGATTATTTGTACTGGTGTCCCAAGAATAATTCAATAACCAAGAATTCCAGCTAGGCTAGAGGCCTAAGTCATCACTAAGGCCATACAAGATAAGTCTGACTTACCAGAAAGTGTCCCTACCCTAGGCCTAGGGGTTTCTTTTCAAATGGCTCCAAAGAGCCGGATGGATACGAGAGCCAGTTTTTAGGGGTGTGGTCACCCAAGGGTCTGGACGGGGCATTGAAATGTGTGTTCGAGGTTTTTTTTTGTAGTTTGATAACAGGAAATGTGACACTGAGGCGTTTGATTTGGGTCCGGCCAACAGCATAACCCACATGGCAGAGGTTAGCTCTACTGCCAGTGGATGGTAGTGGTTCTTCAAGGCGAGGCCTTGGGAGCAGTGACAGATGTGCATGGTTGGGTCCGCACAGGACTTCCTACTATCAGCAGAAGTCACAGCCCAGTGCCTCTGGCGGCCAGAGTCTGTCGTGGGCGGGAGGAAAAGGAAGCATGTTCCATGTCAAAGCAACATTCATGCTAGCTATTATGGCAGACAGAACCACTAGCACTTATAGGTTATGGGCAGAGAGGGAGACAGAGAGTACATGCATGCTGGGAGCCAAGCCCTTCGAAGGAGTGGTTGCACTCGTGAAAAGCAAGTCTCAGAGAAGGTTCATGGCAGTACACAAGGAGTAGGCCCAGACCTGAAGCAGAGCTAAGGAGCAGAGTGGAGAGGTGAACAAGCGGGGTCCCAAACCTGCTCTTCAGGCAAATTGACTGAACTAGTAGTTGCAGCTGGCTGCAAATGAGGGAGAGAGAGGGGAAGGTCTATGCTAAGGATAGATAGCAGGCAGAGGGAAAGACCGACACATAGGTGAGACATGTGGGGACTGGGGACTAGCGACTAGAGCTGGTGCTCTTAAGAGAGGAGTTTGTCCAGGCCCGGCCTGGAATTCTCAGCTGTGAGAAAGAAACTATCTCAAAAGGAAAAGAGAAAGCCTCATCCAATGGGAGGAGTCCTAGAACGAGGGTCTGGGAAGCACAGGGCTAGCACCAAGCTCAAGAAATCGTCCCTGGAACCATGCAGACGGTTACTCTGACCAGTGGGAGACAGGGGCTTACCAGTTCTAGACTAGGCTAGTGAGCGTGGATCTCTTGTGGTAGCTAAGGTGGGATGCAAACTTGCAGATTTATACGTCCAAGTCTCGGCACCAATGATGTGCTTATAAAAAGATAAAGAAATAGAGAATACGTTCTACGGGTGTGTCATGAGATATGGAGGAAGGGGATGTCTCAGCGGGCCCATGCAGAGGCATCCCTTCCTCCTGAGGAACCAGTCACACACCAGTATAGTAAAAAATAGAGTTTATTCAGGCCATGAGGAGGAGAGTTAAGAGGGTATTAGAGGCAGAGAGAACCAGAGATTGGGGGTGGGTGGGTAGAGAAGTAGAGATTGGCCATGAGCACATGGAGAGACAGGAAGGGAAGGTGGAAGGGGCGAGAGGACAGAGGGATAAAGAAATCAAGAGAGCAAGAGAGAGAGCAAGAGAGCAAGAGAGGAGCAGGAGAGGGAGGAGGGGCAAGCATCCCCTTTTATAGTGAGCCAGGCTTACCTGGCTATTGCCAGGTAACTGTGGGGAGGAGCATACCTGGCTGTTGCCAGGTAACTGTGGGGCTGGAGTTTAAACAGAATGCTAACACCACGGAGAGAGGGAGACATCAATGCACCCACAAAACCTTCAACCCAAACTTGGTCTTGCGTACAAGTTGTTCAGGGATAAAGATGAATCAGAGACTGAGGGAACAGCCAAACAATGCATGCCCCAAACTGAGAACCATCCCATCTAAGACAGCCAACCCCTGACCCAGCTAATGATACTCTCCTGTGCACTGTTTCCTAAGCGACTTCATCCAGCAGCTGATGGAGGGAGATACAGAGTCCCATAGCCAAACATTAGGCATAGCTCAGCAAGTCTTGTTGAAGCGTTGGGGATGGAATTGAGCAAGGTGATCAAGGACACCACAAGAAAACCCAGAGTCAACTAACCTAGGACCATTGGGGCTCACAAAGCCTGAGCCATCATCCAAGGGTGCATGCAGGAGCTGGACCTAGACCCCTTACATATCCATATCAAGTGTGAAGCTTAGACTTCATGTCAGTCCCTTAACCAATGGAATTGCTTTTGTCTATCTCTGTATCCCTTTGCCCATAATTGAACTGCCTGGTTGACAGAATGTGCCTAATCCTGCTGGGACTAGATATCCCAGGGTGGGGTGGTACAAAAAGGGGGGTCCCCTTCTCTGAGAAGAATGGGAATGCCAATGGAGGAGGGATTTGTAAAAGTGACACTGGGAAGAAAGGAGAGAGGGGGACTGTGATTAGGATGTAAAGAATAAAACCATGAATAAATAAAAATAAACTAAATAAAAATCTGGGAAATAAGAATTGACTTAAGTTTTAATAAAAAGCAAGACTTCTAAATTAGAGAAATGATTTTATTATGATTTCCAGTTATGTTGATAAATTTGAGGCAAATATATGTATAACTATATACTTATAGATATTAAATGTATGATAATTTATTGTTCTTGTGTATATACAGTAAAATACACACATATATTCACGGAATATGTACATGCATGAATACACTTGCTAAAAATACTTTTTCACTTAGAATCTTTTTTCTTTATATTTCTATGTCCCTAGTGATTTGAAATTCTACAAATTATCTATAAAATTATATTAAAAGATATATTTTAATACTATCACTTTTACAGCATAAAAGTTGAAAAGTCAGGAAAGCAAAGCTAATAATAGCATGCATATTTAGATTTCTATGAATATTCAGTAAATTTTGTTCCAGTATTACTTTGTACATATATTATTTGGCTTATTAAAACACGTGAAGAAGACATATATTTATCAGTAGCAGGGTAGAACATCAAGACAACAATCTGTCATACACTTTGCCATAGGTTATTTAATTATATTAATGTTAGAGAACTCCTGCTGTGGACAATACTACACTTGTTAGTTCAACAGCTTTATAAATAACAATTTTCCCCCTCTAGTGTGTCTTTTCTTTTCCCATTAATGTGATGAAAAAAAGGACAGTGTTGACTAGTGGAGAAATATTTCTTGAATACTAGCTTTCTGTCTTGAAAAATACATTGATGGGTAAGGTCTTGGTCAACTAAGGTTCTAACCCTGGCTGAGTAGGCAGAATAAACCTGGGGCCTTGGCTATACCCACTGAGAGACAAGAACAGCTGAACTGCCGCCTTTATTGTTACCCATCACTTGAGTTTGAAACTTGAAGCATTATTTACTCAACAGGAGCCATTATTTTAACAAATAATAGACCCCAAATTCTGCTTTAGACTTATGGAAAGTAATTGGAATGTGGACTAAGCTGCTCACGAACATAGGAATTCTAAGCTCAAAAACGTATGATGCCTTTAAAGTGCTTTGAATAGTGTCATGTAAACTTCAAGACCACATGAAGGGGCAGGGCAAAACACTATAGAGCCCAGGGCTTTTTCTTGTAGCAGGAGGTATTTGAAAAACTGACAGCTACCTAGCTGCTAGCTCTAAGTTCCCACACTAACGGCTGTACCTTCAGGGCAAAGATAACCACCAGCTCCCAGTTCTGGCACCACGTTGACAGAATTGAACATTACCGGTGGGCTACCATGGCCCATTTGGGTGTTCTTATCTCAGCAGGCTCTTCAGCAGGGCCACGCTAGCCCCACACCAGGGCAGTCAACCTCATGGTCAGCCACCACACCACCCAACAACTCAACAACCAAGTAAATCAAAACTCTAGATGCTTAAAGTTAACCAATGGATTTATATATTAGCAAACACTCGATACACAAGATGCCCACACAATTAGAATTGTTATCCTAATTACCTAACCTTGATATGAATAACTACTCAAGACTGCTAGGGACACAAATGTACATCTGCAGCCATCTTGCCTCTCTCCTCCTCCCTCCTCTCCTCGTTCTTCTCTCTTCCCCACACCTAGCTCCACCTCTCTCTTCCCTGTCCAATGACAGGGCTCTCCCTGCAAATACATTGGGCAGGAAATTTCTGCCACATAGCCTGAAACTAGAAACAGCTCAGATATGCCTTAACAAAAGACTGGATACAAAAAAATGTGGCTCAATCGTGTAAGTTGGAGAATCTTTTGTGTATATTCCCAGGAGCAGTTGGTATAGCTGGGTCTTCAGGTAATACTATGTCTGATTTTCTGAGGAACCACCAGACTGATTTCCAGAGTGGTTGGACCAGCTTGCAATCCCACCAATAATGGAAGAGTGTTCCTCTTTCCTCTCATCCTTGCCAGCATCTGCTGTCACCTGAGTTTTTGATCTTAGCCATTCTGACAGGTGTGAAGTGGAATCTCAGGTTGTTTTGATTTGTGTTTCCCTGAAGACTAAGGATGTTGAGTATTTCTTTAGGTGCTTCTCAGCCATTTTAGTTTTCTCTGTTGAGAATTCTTTGTTAGCTCTGTACCCCATTTTATAAGGTTATTTGATTCTCTGGAGCCTAACTTCTTAGTTCTTTGTATATATTGGATATTAGCCCTCTATCAGTTGTAGGATTGCTAAAGATCTTTTCCCAGTCTGTTGGTTGCCGTTTTGTTCTACTGACAGTGCTCTTTGCCTTACAGAAGTTTTGCAATTTTATGAGGTCCCATATGTCAATTTTTGATCTTAGAGCATAAGCCATGGATGTTCTGATCAGGAAACTTTTCCCTGTGCCCATGTGTTCCAGGCTTTTCCTTACTTTTTCCTCTATTAATTTCAGTGTATCTGGTTTTATGTGAAGGTCCTTGATCCACTTGGACTTGAGCTTTATACAAGAAGATAAGAATAGGTCAATTTGAATTCTCCTACATGCTGATCTACTATGTTCATTGCAGCCTTATATATAATAGCCAGAAGCTCAAAAGAACCCTGATGTCCTTCAACAGAAGAATGGATGCAGAAAATGTGGTACATTTACTCAATAGAGTACTAGTCAGCTTTTAAAAACAATGACTTCATGAAATTCTCAGGCAAATGAATAGAACTACAAAATATCATCCTGAGTGAGGTAACCCAATCACAAAAGAACACACATGGTATGCACTCTCTGATGGGTAGATATTAGCCCACATGCTCAGTACCCAAGATACAATTCACAAACTACACAGGAAAACCAAAGTGTGGGTGCTTCAATCCTTCTTAGAAAGGTGAACAAAATAATCATTGGAGCAAATACAGAGACAAAGTGTAGAGCAGAGACTGAAGGAAAGGCCATGCAGAGACTGTCCCACCTGGGGATCCATCCCATACACAGTCACCAAATCCAGACACTACTGTGGATGCCAAGAAGTACATACTGACAGGAGCCTGATATAGCTGTCTCCTGAGAGGCTCTACCAGAGCCTGACAAATGCAGAGGCAGATGCTCACAGCCAACCACTGGACTGAGTGCGAGGTCCTCCATGGTGCACTCAATGGAAGAGTTAGAGAAAGGACTGAAGGAGCTGAAGGAGTTTGCAACCTCATAGGAAGAACAATAATATCAACCAACTAGACACCCCCAAATTCCCAGGGACTAAACCACCAATCAAGGAGTACACATAGAGGGACCCATGGCTCCACCTGTATATGTAGCGGAGGATGGCCTTGTTGGGCATCAATAGCAGGAGAGGCCCTTGGTCCTGTGAAGGCTTGATGCCCCAGTGTAGGGGGTTAGAGGATGGGGAGTAGGTGGGTGAGGGAACAGTATCATAGAAGCAGGGTATGGACGATGGGATAGGGGTTTCTGAAGGGGGGTAACTGGGAAAGTGGATAACATTTGAAATGTAAATAAAGAAAATATCCAATAAAAAAGAAAGAAAAACATGGCTCATTAATACAATGGAACGCTATTCAGCTCTTAGAAACAAGGATATCATGAGTTTTACAGGACATGCATGGTATGTACTCACTTATAAGTGGATATTAGCCATAAAGTACAGAATGTCTATTATTATACACCCGACTGACCCAAAGAAGTTAAACAAGAAAGAAGGTCCAAGAAAGAATGCTTGAATCATATTTAGAAGGGGGAACAAAAATAGTCATATTAGGCAGAGGGAGGGAGGGAAGTGGGTAGAAGAGGCTCCTTAGAGGCTGCATTCCTTCCCCCTGATCTTCCATAAGAGTTACATCCAGTGTTTGGCTGTGGGTGTCTGCTTCTGTCAGATGCTGGGTAGAACCTCTCAGAGAACAACCATGCTAGAGTCCTGCCTGCAAGCATAACAGAGTATCACTAATGGCTATGACTCACAGCATTTGGGGATATTAAATCTGAAGAGGCCACCTCCTGTACCAGGCAGGAACCCCAGTGGAACAATAGGGACACCAACCCACCCACAGAACCTTCAATCCAAAATTTACCCTGTCTACAAGAAATGTAGGGAGTGACCAACAAGTCACTAGCCCAACTTGAGAATCATCCCATGGGCAAGCCCCAATCACTGACACTATTAAATATCATAGACTTTTGCCTCTTCACCAACTTATGCTTGGGATCTAGTCACAGCTCCATGCATACTAGTCAGGCACTTTGAAAACTGATCCACACTTGTTACTTATAAGGAATAATTATAGAGGATACTTAAGTATTGATCAATAGATAATAGTTAATAGGAACACACTGTATACAAATTTGTAATGAGTAAGATCATAACATTTACTAGGTGAGCAAGTTAAAGACATGAACAACTACTGAATTGCATAAATACTGTGAAAATAGGCTAAATGTATAGGAAAATTGATTAAGCATACTGGGTCAAAGGGGACAGAAACAGTCAAGTGCGGCCATCATTTCTGTGAAACTTTAAATTAAAAAAATATGTATATGGGTGTTTTGCCTGAATACATTTGTGCACCACACTCATGCAGTACCGATAAAAGCCAGAAGAGGGCGACAGATCTCCAGGAACTGGAGTTAGAGCTAGTTGTCAGCTACCATGTGGTTGCTGGGGACGGGATCACAGTCGTTTACAAGAGTAGCAAGTGCTCTTAACTGCTGCTACATCTCTCAGCCCTAAAATGTTACATTTTCAAGAGCTGAAAAACTTGGAGGTGGAGTCCTTAGCATAGCTTGTAAAATCTGTTTTTCATTATTATTATTTTTGCACTTCAGTCTTACAAGATGGTTAGCACATGTTTATTACTTTCTCAAAAAACAAAAAAAAATAAAGAAATATAAAAGGAGAAGAACTGATCTGGAAGGAGAAGACTTTTCTGTATTCATCTACAGAAAGCTAGAAGAAAGTCATACTGATAGGACATGTCTTTGGATGAAGACAGGCAGGAACTCGGGGATATTTGTGAGGGACCACAACTTGTCCAGGGAAATTATTAAGGCAGTGAAGGGAACCCAGGTTTTACAGATGAGCAGAGATGACATGGATGAGAAGGGGAGCTAAAGGGAAAAACAAAAAACATGGTTCAGAGATGAAGATCGATCACTGTGTCTTACATTAGTTACAACTCAAAAACTTGCTTCCTTTAATATTTTACAGTTAATTAATTTGTTCATTTACTTACTTGTCCATATTTGCATGTATGCGTGTAGAAGGTGGACATGCGTGGCACTTGTGTAGAAATGAGAGAATAATTGTAGGCATCTGTGCTACACTTTCACCTTGTGGGCTCTCAGGTTTCACAACAAGGGCATCCAGCTCTGAGCATCTCACCAGCCCCAGATGTGCTATTCCAGAGATGTCCACATCCTTATATAACACATGGAAGGAGAGTATGCGTTTTCTTCTGTGAATTAATGTCCTCTCCCTCTTTTGTTGAACATTGCACACTAAGGCAGGATGACTTTGCAACTACAATATTAAGAATATACATTATATTCCTAGTGAGTCAATGTTTTTATTAAATATAGAGCCACATAATGGTCTCAAATAAAATTGCCTGTTGATGAATGTTTTGTCCTCTTAAATCAAAGTTATTTCTGCTACTGAACATTGCTGTGACTGGAATAGATAACTGAAAATAAAACAATCCCTCCTCTCTCTCTCTCTCTCTCTCTCTCTCTCTCTAATCTTTCCCTCTCTCCCCCTCTCTCTCCCTCTCTCCTTCCTTCTCTCCTTCCCACCTGTCTATCCCTTCCTTTCTTCCTATTTCACATACATATGAAATTTGGAATACTCTTTAGCACATTTTAGAATTGGTAAACAGAACTCAAAATCTGCTTAGGGCAAATTTCTCTAATTACATATTAAACAGGCTTCTGTTCCTTATATGACTGCCATTGTTAATGAACAGAATTAATCTACTGTCTTTTATTAATGCCTTAAAATATATAATGTTTTCCTTAACCTCCAGAGCTGTCACAGTTCAGGGTTCTTGCAACACTACTACCCTTGCTAAATTTATTTTAGGACTATGAATTTCATGTATGAGAATGTTTAATTTTCAGACTTCCTCTTCAATTAAAGTGTACTAGGGTGAAAATAAATTTGAGAGTAGGAGATGATGTACTTAGGGTGTTAATCTGTCTGGACTTTTGAGGGTAGCACAGAATGGAATCGGCATGACCTGATAACCAACCAGACGCTGAGAAGAGTCCAGTAAAACAAGAGTTCTTCAAATATGATCCCAAATGTTTGGAACTTGCAGTCTTTTCTGTATCTTAGAATTTGGCTTCAAAGACTTGGGTCTGGAAGATATCTTGAATATTCATTTTTATCAATCACAGAAGGAAATGGAGAGATATAAGGCTTAGAAAATGTTCTGGATATTTTAAATATGTATCTGATTAAAGAACTTCTAGAAATATTCTGAATATCAAACACTTTGAATAATTCAAGAAAGATGTTGGATATTAAGACTTTGGAGAATTGTTTTGTGAAATTTTATAAACAGGCACATTAAAGATTAATATAACTGCCATTTAGGTGACTACTTACAACAAAGTAAAAAAAACAGCAGAAGAAGGATGAAAGTTTAAAAAGGAAACGTTTGTGGCAGACTATGAAGGCTCATAGAGAATTGTCATACAAGCTATTCCATATCTGTAGTCATAACTCGGGTATTTGAGGCCAGCGGATCATGGGTCAGAGGCCAGCTTGAGCTACAGAGGGAAAGTCTGTCTCCAAAGGATATGTAATCTACATAATCAATAAATACCATGTTTAAGATTTTTTTTAAGTTTTACTTTTAAGATGAGTGTGTGTGTGTATGTGTGTGTGCGTGTGCACGTGCACACACACGTGTATGAGTGCCAGTATTGGAGGAGACTAAAGGTGTCTGATCTGGATCTGGAGTTACAACATGTGATTGTAAGCTGTAGGTACTAAGAACAGAACTCAGGTCTTCTGTCAAAGTAGTGAGCACTTTTTAACTTTTCATCAGTTTCCCCAGCCCCATAATCCTACCCTTTATGAGCCAGAATTAACCCAGTACAATTTATCTTGTCCTGCACTGGCATACCTTGAAGTTAACAGTAGGAATTTTGGTAGTAAGGCCTACTAGTAGTCACCCTGGGTCAACAGAGAAGGCTTGGCTCTTATTTCCACACTTTTCTGCTTGTTCTCTGCTAGTACGTTACAGTGTATAGAGCGTGGGAATCATGCGTATGAACTCCAAAAAATGATTCTTGTGTCAGGCACTAAGTCTTCATGGCCTAGTGATGGTTGCAAGTAACTTCTCTTTCTGGACCTTCCCAGTGTCTTCCTCCACCCTTCAAGGATGTCTTAGTGGAATAAAAGCTCTGCCTCCACTGTGAGTCTTGCTGTTCCCTGTTCCTGGGCTCTGTGGAGCTACAGTCCAGAAAGGTTTCATAGACCAAGAACCAGACAAACACCCACTTCATCTTGTATTTTTCTCAATTCTTGGCAATTAGAATCTTGTTTTGCTTGTTTTCAAATGCTCTAAAAGGGAGACATTTTATATGTTGTGTCCATTTTATTATCCATGGTAAGAAAAAATTTCTTTAGCAGATACACATTGGGGTTTAAAGCAATTCTTCTGGAGACTTTACAATTTTAGCAAATATTTGGACCCCCTTCACTCTCTGCAAGTCATAAAATTCTTCATGAGTATTCTTTTAAAGTATGTGACTTTATAACTTATAACACCTTAATCTAATGAATGATTGCCACAGGTAAGCAGATTAGTTTTTAAGTCACATGTTTTTGTGTGTAGGTCTATGCTCACATAGACAGGAGAGGCCAGAGGTACTTGGTTTGAGGAGCTTCAGATGGTTATGCCTGTGTGTGGGCTCACGTCTAAATATAGGAAGCCCTTCCCAGGGGAGCTATGACAGGCGCCAAGGTCTGCAGTCAGCAACCATCTAACGTGGATTGGAATATTGTTCACTCTTATGTGGCAGAACTTGATTTTGCTAGACTTATTCCCCTAAATAACTTTGCATTTGCTCCTTTGGACAACATACCTATCTCTGGAAACTGCTGACAGACTCTTAGCTGCTGTACATTCAGCATTTTTAATATAGGTGAAGCAATCTATTCATTTTCTGTCCATGTCTGGCTAATTTCTTTTCGTCTTACCTCCTTCGGGTTCATCCATATTGTGGCAAGTGGCAGTGTTTGCCTTCTGGTGAAGACAGAATAACTCACATTTGTGTGGTGGCCTCCATAACACCTATGGCTGTTGCAGTTCCCTGAGGGAGCACTCGAAAGGCATAGCATGCAGATTTTTTTTCATCGCTCTCATCTATTGGTTCGTGTAGAAAAAGAATCACAAAGGAAAATCAGCACAGGAAAATCATAGCCTAAAATGTTCTGGAGGAACTCAGATATATGCTGCCTAGTCTCCTCCCAGTGGACCTCCTAATTCTGCAGTATTAAGCTATGGCTATGTGAGTGAAATGGTGTTTACCAGGGAAGTTCATTAGAAACCGAGTACCCTGGTTTCAGATTCAATGCCCTCTGCCTAGCCTGAGTCAAAGTTGCAGACTTGCCGAAGGAAAAAGCAGGTGTTCAGCATAAACCATTGTTTGCACAAATCCTTTAGGTCCAGTGTGTCATTTTTATCAATTATGGAATGGTGGGAACTTTCTTGAAATGGTATTCCCAGACCCTGGCCAAGAGCTCACCTTACAAGGGTCTAAGGATAACAGTCTCTGGCCTATTAGGTTAACTATTCTGTATAATTCGATATCTCTAATTTATTCCCCAGAGAGATACAGAAGCTAAAATGGCACCAGACATGTATTTCAGGAACAATGAACCTCTGTTGCATTTCTCTTGCTGAGAAAGTTTATGTTTTTAAAATAACAGAAATGTACTGCATAATATTTATCTTTCAAAGAATTGCACGATATACTGATGCCGAAGGAAGCAGATAATTACACAGTTGAGCCTCATTACATCAGGATGTCAGCTCTGGTACCTTTGCCTATTCGCTAGAGAGTAACTGGGATTCCAAAATTCACTCTCTCTCCACTTTCATGGTCATTTGCATCAGGCAGAGGATGCTGAGAAATTTGAGCCAAGCCACACACACACACACACACACACACACACACACTCAGAGTTGAGGCCAAACAAGCTGGGCCCTGCCTTCTCAACATGAAGAGAGGACCATGGAAATATAGGAAGGACAGCCCCTGTGTTGCAGGACATTGCCAGCTCCCTGGCCAGGTGGGCTGAGTCTGATTTCTTGCTTGGGTTCACATTTCTGGAATGTCAAGCTAGTTGACACTTCTGAACGTTATTTTCTCTTTTGCAAGATGAAAAGTAGAACCAATTATAACCAGTTAGGATAAGTTTGTCATAGAAATTACATGGCTCTAGATATAAATATAGATTACACACACACACACAAGCATACACATACACACATACATGCGCATACATACATACACACACAGAGAGAACCACTAGAAGAAGTGGTTCAATATTCATGAATTCAGTGTTCTCAACAGCTTAATAGAACATAACTACTGTGAATAATGAGAACCAACTGTGTATATTTTTATCTCATTCTTTCATTACGTGTAGAATTTTCTTCTTGCTGAAATCTGTGCTTTATGGGTTTTAGTATGTTCAATAATGGTAAGCTATCTTAACCGGTTTTATTATAAACTGATTTAATTTTATCTTCTTTTGGAATAATAATTAGCTGGTGTCAAATTTAGCTTTAGGCAGGTAATTTGCATATAGGATTCCATTTTCTCCTGGTGTGATTGGGCTGAGAGAAAGCTGCTAGACAGAGTCAATCTTTTGTCAAACTGTCTATGGCATGTTTTCTAAATCATACATCTTTGACGTTCGACAGCTATAACATACGTTTACTGTATGTTTTACTGTAACATACCTATGCTTTGATAATTTGTTTTTATTTTCATTTTTTATTTTACTATTTCCTGCTAAGAATTTAGCTTACTGTTTTTAGCCTGCTACTAACTAAAGTATTAATGAATTTATGTTTGAAAATTTCTTAGCATTGTCTCTTAAAATCTTGCTTACTTTTCTATCAATTCTACTCTAGCAGCTGAGCTCAGAGGCCAAACTGGCCCATGGCCTACTGTTGCAAATGAACTTTTGTTGGCGTTGAGCCACTTGTTTGTTTTTGAATTCTCCACAGCTGCTTTGGCACTGAGGTGGCATAGGACTGAAGCTATCTGGCCTGTGACTTTTGGAAAGTTTAATTCTCTGGCTTTTTGCAGAAAAAGCCGTTGGTTCACACCTTTGCCAGAGTTTTACTTTGGGTTGTGTGAAAGCAATATTCATTACAAACATTCAAACATTCTCCCTACACTTTTTAAAGATTTGTTTTATTTTTTTAAACTCTGTCTGTCTGTCTGCCTGTCTGCTTGTACATGAGTATAGGTTCCTGTGAAGGCCAAAAGAGGACAATGGACTCTTAGGAGCCTGAGCACTTTGTGTGCTCATTGGGAACCAAACATGGGTATTCTTCAAGGACAATCTCAGCTTTTGACTGCTAAGCCATTCCCCTGCTCTTCTTCATGTTCTTTAATCCTTCCTTATACTTTTGAGATTGTAATAAACTCACATCATTTCCCATTTCTCCTTCCTCCTTCTAAACCCTCACAAATGCCTCTTCTCGTGCCTTTCCATGGCCTCTTTTTTTCTGTATGTATTCCTCAGTTTTTTTCAGTGTGAGGTTAATTGTTTACAATTAAACATGTTAATGACATTTCTAATATTTAATTGATTAACCAAGTACACATTACTTATGATTGAATTTCTCTTTTTCCATGAAAAATAACTGTTACTTTTTAATTTCCTAGTTTTCTACTAGAAATTGGTAAAGTTAATTTAGTTAACTACTAGAATTTAAACTCTATTAAGGTAATGATTTTTATTCTGCTTTTTGTACTGTATCCACCAAGGCTTGTGTCTGCGAATAGATATTTGGTATATGTCTGAAATATTTCTTGAACATCTAGATCTCTAGCTATAGTTATTTGAGTGTTTTGTATAAACTGTTCTAAAACTTTTATGTCAGTCAAAGTAAATTATTTCTGAATTGCTAACTATTTTCCCTCAGTGTTTGATATTAAACTTAGGGCTTTGTACATACTGAGCAAGTCCTCTATTGTTGATCTACAGTGGGTGGTTGTCATATAGGTCAGAGACCCGCCTGTGGAGTGCTGAAGAAGACAGGGGTGTCTTATACTCTAGAACTGGAGGGACCATAGCCACAAGTAGTTCTTGAGAACCACAGGTCTTTACTCTTTGTTTTGTTGCTGTTGTTGTTGATGATGATGATGATGATGATGATGAAGTTTTCTTTGCCTTGGCATTCACATTACTCTTTGCCTCTTTTGCATCACAGGTTTCTTTATGGTGGACCCTTCGATTGCTGCATAAACAAGCCTTGATATTTCCCAACTGGCTAACACCCTTCTTTATCTCACACATTCTGTAGTTCACAGTGTGCCTCAGGAAAGTTGGCTTGTCTGTTCCACTTCTCCTCCTTCTATTCTATTTACAACATACCCTTTTGTTTAACTGGTGTGACCATGCAGTTATGACCCTCCAGAGCAGTGTACCTGACATTCACAGGGTAGTTGTCCAATATTACTTTACATAGGCATTTAAAGCATTTGATACAGTCACTCATTTGTTTTCTGTTCTAAAGTATTTTTGTTACTGTGGCTAAGTAGAGAAGGAAAAACAGGAGAAAGATTTATCCCTTTTCCTTTGGTTTTGCTTCCACTGCTGCACTATCAAGTTGGAAACTGTTTGGAGTCAACACGCCATAGCAGAAGCATGTGGGAGACAAAATCTGTTCAATACATAGCAGCCAGTTAGCAAAGAGAATGAAAGAAAGCTAGAGTTCATGACCTACAATGAGCCTTTTGGAAAATCTGAATATTCTTTCTTTAAATATCCATTCAGTATCTTATCATTTATGACCCTTGCAGAACCTCAGTATGCCCATAAGCCGCTACCTTCTCTGTTCTTTCCTTTGATATCTTGACCTCCCATTTCTACTTTGCACACTCTTGCTAGATTGTTCCTTTTTAAAATAGAAGAGTATTTTCTTCTCCTGCTCATAAGCTCCTAGCTCTTTCTCATTACCTTATCATGATTAAAGTAAAATCCAAACACTCCACCTCTGCGTGACTTGGTCCCAGCTACTCTGCCAAAGTTATGCAGTTCTTGCTTCATCTGCCTGTCTGCTTATTTAATGTTATTTTCAATGCCTAACTCACCCAATACTTTCAAGATCTACCACTCCAATTTTCTTCCTTAAGAAAATTTTTTTCTTAAAAAATTTCTTAAAATTTCCCTTTTGTTCCCATTCTCCCTCATGTAAGTTTCAGCAATATAGAACAAGATGATATCAGTGTAACAAAAAATTGCCTTTGGTTGTTGTAGGATTCTTAGGAGACATGAGCTAAAATGGAAGGAAGACAGTTATGTAACCATTTCCACAAGAATGAAAGACACTATGACACAGCTTCTGAAGAGGGTATATGAACCCACTCTACAATAAGAGTAGTAAGGCTCCATATACAATCACCCCCCCAGCAGGTGTCTCAGCCTCTCATAGCTTTCATCTGGGGATGATATTGTCTAAAATACTTGCTCAATGAGTGTCCTATGATTTTACAGTGTCATCACTTTCTTCACTGTGTGAGCCTTTGACAGTTCCATTCTAACAGTGAACGTTTGCCTCTAATACTTTGATGCAGCTTTAGCCCTTGGTTAGACATAACTACGTGGTTAGGGGACCTGCCTGGTGGTTTCAATGACTCCACATTTTCTAGTATAAAATATGTAAGATTTATTTTATGATCTATCATCTTAACTTCCCCTGAAGCCCAGAAAATTTGAGTGCATTTTTTCCCCAAAAGTTTTGCCTTCTGTCGCTAGAATAAATACATTAAATCACCAGAACAACTCAAGTTCTTTTTCTTCTGGGTCTGAATCTTTGTAACTTCCTCAGTCTGCCACACTCCGCACCAATTAGCCTTCTGACCATCTCCTTACCCTGCCTCTAAAGGACACCTTCCCTAAGAGGCCTTCCTAATAACATGTATAAAATAACACCCAACCAAATTTTCTCTGTCTCCTGCCCTCTGAATTGTCTCCTGAGTCTTTGAGATTGTGTCTTTATTTGCCAGTGGATTAACTCTCTCCCACTGTACAAATTCCATCACAATAGGGCTTTCTGTGTTGTTCATTGAAATCCAAATATTTGGCAAATAGCTAAACAAACATTTATTGAGTAAACAGGTGAGTCTGGTCTACAAGTGTCTTCCTGTTCTAAAGAAAATTGCTGCCTTAAATAGCTGTGCTGCAGACTACATTGGAAAAATTGTTTCTCATTTTAAGCTACTTATTACATAAAAGAAATTATTTTTAAACCTAAAAGCTAATTTTATGAATTAAGAGTCAGCTACAAATCAATGGTAACAATGTAAATATAATTACTAAACTTTTAACTAAAAGGAATTGTCTTAAATACCTAATGACATCATTAATAATTTTATGCCTTCATTGGAATGTCAAGTCTTTAAATCAGGAAAATTAAATCTGACTAAAGCTATGCACAGAATTATTCAATTATTATTATTTTAGCTTATTGATTGCAGTGTGTACATATATGTGTGTGGTGTGTGTGTACATGTGTGTGTATGAACATACATGAGAGAATGTGGGTTAATGTGAATACTGGGGAAAGGGCAACCACAAGTATCATTCCTCAGGAACTATCATACTACAGAGCTTCCCTGGCTACCTTGGTTATTCCTTCTATCTGTAAGTCTTTTCTGTGATACAGATGGGAAAAGAGATGCCTGCAAGGTAGTGGTGGGTAGAAAGCAGATGTAGGAAGGAGAAAGGTGTGGACTCACAGCTGTAGTGCAACCAGTGTGTAGATCATCTGGCACACACAGAGATATACAAACACACACACACACACACACACACAGAGAAATATATGCAGACACACACACAGACACACACAGACACACACACAGACACACAGACACACACATACACAGACACACACACTTCTCAAAGATGACATATTATAATCCCAAGTAACTACCGAAGGGAAGCTTTCACATGAATACTGTATCAAAAGAGGACCAGTTAGCCTTGGAAGTAGGGATATTGTGTTTACAATTCTTCCTCAGTACGAAAATTTATTCACATTTTCAAATGAAATAATAGCTGGTTATCTTCTAGAAAAGTCTACTCAGACAATGAATGCCTCCCTCATCAAGACTTCCATGTGACCTTCTCTCAGAGATTTGAGAAATATATCCTTCAATAATGCTTGGCTGCTCGGGATCATAAACTTCTTTTCTGGTAGTTTTGCTTAAATGTAGACTTTACTTCTAGATTCCACTGATTTTAAAAACAAGACACAGTAAGAACCAACAAACATTTAGATTGAGAATATAAATAAACTCTGAAGGTCTGCATTTTTCATACATCTGGTAGGGTGGTCTGTAGGCTAACAGAGACTGTCACTTGGCTGACTGGATTCCACAGCTTTCTCTACTATTAATGGCAGTGGTATTCCAGGCAAACGTACCTTTTTTACACTTATGTGTTAAATGATATTATAAGTAACCTGAAACATAATTAATGTGATAAATAAATAAAAGTGAATTGAAAATATGTAGAACAAAGCAGAAGGCAGTGCCTCAGGCCTTTAGTCTCAAGCTTTGGGAGCCAAGGCAGGCAGATTGGCATGAGTTGAAGCCCAGTTTTGTCTACATAGCAAGTTCCAGGCCAAATAAGAATATACAGTGACACCCTGTATCAAACAAAAATATTTTAAATCGTTGTTTGCTATGATGAGTATTTGCTCGAAGTACCGAGGCTTTTCTATGATGCAGTTTTCCTCTTAAGTGAGGCTCTAGGTTAGTGGAGATGAGAAGGAAAGAATAGAATTGACAAATGGGACTTCATAAAATTGCAAAGTTTCTGTAAGGCAAAGGACACTGTCAATAGGACAAAACCACAACCAACAAATTGGGAAAAGATCTTTACCAATCCTTCATCTGATAGAGGGCTAATATCCAATGTATACAAAGAACTCAAGAAATTAGACTCCAGACAACCAAATTACCCTATTAAAAATGGGGTATAGAGCTTAACAAAGAATTTTCAATGGAAGAAACTCAAATGACAGAGAAGCACCTAAAGAAATGTTCAGCATCCTTAGTCGTCAGGGAATGGCAAATCACAACAACCCTGAGATTCCATCTCACACCAGTCAGAATGGCTAAGATTAAAAACTCAGGTGATAGTAGATGCTGGCGAGGGTGTGGAGAAAGAGGAACACTCCTCCATTGTTGGTGGGACTGCAAGATGGTGATTTCCACTTTGGAAATCAGTGTGGCAGTTCCTCAGAAAATTGGACATAGCATTACCTGAGGATCCAGCTATACCACTCCTAGGCATATACCCAGAAGATGCTCGAACATATAACAAGGACATATGCTCAACTATGTTCATAGCAGCCTTATTTATAATACCCAGAAGCTGGAAAGAACCCAGATGTCCTTCAACTGAGGAATGGATTCAAAAAATGTAGTATATTTACACAATGGAGTAAAAACAATGAATTAAAAACAATTAATTCAACAATTAATTAAACAATTAAGCTATTAAAAACAATGAATTCTAGAGGTTCCTAGGTAAATGGATGGAACTAGAAATTATCATCCTGAGTGAGGTAAGCCAATCACAAAAGAACACACATGGTATTCACTCACTGATTATTGGATATTAGCCCAGAACCTTGAAATGCCCAAGATGCAACTCACAGGCCACATGAAGCTCATTAAGAAGGAAGACCAAGTGGGGGTGATTCGGTCCTTCTTAGAAGGAACAACAAAATACTCATGGGAGCAAATATGGAGACAAAGTGAGGGACAGAAACTGAAGGAGGGGGTGTCTGAAGACCACTCCACCTGAGTATCTATCCCATGTGCAGTCATCAAAGGTAGATGCTGATGTGGAAGTCAGGAAGTGCATGCTGATAAGAGCCTGATATGGATGTCTCCTCAGAGGTCTTCAAGAGTCTGACATATTCAGAGGCATATTCATGGGGTTCTCAATGGAGGAGTTAGAGTGAAGACTGAAGGAGCTGAAAGGATTTGCAGCACCATGAGGAGAGCAACAACACCAACCAACCACAGCTCCCAGGGTCTAAACCACCAGCCTGGGAGCACTTAGGGAGGGATCCAGGGCTTTAGCTGAATATGTAAGAGTGGAGGGCCCTGCTGGGCATAGGTGGAAGAAGAGAACCTTGACCTCATGAAGGCTGGATGCCCCAGGGGGTGGGAATTTTGAGGGTGGGGAGGTGGGAGTGGGGGGGTAGATAGAGGTTACATCCACAGAGAAGAAGGAGGAGGAGTGAAGGGATAGGGGGTTCCTGGGTGGGTGGGGGATGGGGTAAGGGGACAACATATGAAATGTAAATAAAACATCCAATAAAAAAAAAGTCACAAAAGAACATTATCTAGACACAGAGCCACCTGGCGTGTAACTGAGGGAGTAATCCCTTGCCTTTAATAGCAAGCTTAGAAGGATACTCATTTTTTTCGTTTCAATAAACAGTTTCCTGAAAGAAACCACCAGCCTCAGAAGCATCTTTTTGTCCCAACATTTTTTGTTACTTGCACACATACCACAAGGAGAAATGTAGCTTTTTTTTTAAAGTATTCATTTTTATTTTATGCCCATGAGTGTTGGGCCTACATGTACAGATGTACAGACCTCTGTGCACCACATGCCAAGTGTCAACAGAGGCCAGAGGAGGGCATCAGATCCCCTTGAATGGGCTTTAGAGATGCTTGTGAGCTGTGCTGTGTTGCTGAGTGTTGAGAAGATATAAAAGGGTACTTGTCCTGTTAAAATCAGGAATTGCTTTTGAATCTTCTTATTATTAATGAGAATAATTAATGAGATAAAGGTCTGTCTGTGTAGTATACAAGTGACATTTCTATCACAAAAACTTACTTTGGGGTCCGAAGATTCGGTCATAAAAATTGCCTTGAGACTGAAACCTGTCATATGCTATGTTCATTCGCAGTAGAAAAGATTTCTAATTATTTAGAAAATTTCACCATAATATTCTGAGAAGCAGGAAAATCATTGGGTTTATATATCTAACTTATTAAAGTCTAATGGAAAGTGGAGTATTATTGCAATGGAAATATTTTTGTATTAAAAGTTATGATTAAATATTAAAGGCTGTAACGTAACACATGTGCATAGACTTAATGGGGATTCTAGATTATAATTAACTTGGCAGTAGCAAGTTTTGGCAGATAGAACATTTGAAGGGCAAACAAGAGGGGCAGCAGGACTTGCTGCTTAGGCCAACACACCACAGGGGCTTCATTAGGAATAATAACTGAGATGCCTTTTGTAAAATTTATAACCTTTAAGTACAATAATTAGAGTTAGTCTCAGAATCGAGTGAGAGAAAATGACTGGAAATGTATTTGCTGATATAGAAACTTAGCTTTTGAGGATTCTGAAATAGAAAAATATGTGTGCTGAGTGAATACTTATGTTGATTAACACAGTATGTTATTTTGGTACACCATGTTGTTTGAATTATAAACTAAAATGTCTGACAGTAATCACAATACAAATATGGATATTGAAAATTATGTCTATTCACTTTGATTATATATAAAATATTGTATCTATTATATGTGTAATGGGCAATGTATATTATATATTGTATACTGTATATTGTATGCTCTATATTGTATATAATACAAAATATATTGTATGCTTATATTGTATATATTATATATAAACATATACTTAAATTTAGATATACTATATATGTATATATTATATACTATATATGCAATATCTAATGTACTATACATTAGATATATATATTACACATCACACACACAGTGTGTGTGTGTGTGTGTGTGTGTGTGTGTGTGTGTGTGTGTGTGTAGCTCTCTGAGTTGGAATTCTCTAATCATTTGAATGACAAGTGTACGTTTATTTTATTGGTCACTTAAACACCAATTCTGACTGATGGTTTTATAACTGTATTTAATTGATTAAGATTAGGCTAAGATATTTTAATATTTTCTCCAATCATTTGTGCTCACTCATCTTAGAATACTTGCAAAGCTCCTGCCCCTATGTGTAGTGTCATAGATGGAATGTTTTCTGTCCTATCCTGCTCAACATCCATTACACAGACACGTGGACTGTAGATTCTGTAATGAGGCAGCTTTTCTAAATGCTCCTACCTTCTCAGGATCCCTCTATCCCCCTCCAGGAGAGCAGTAGGCACGACGAAGCTCCTCATGAAGTTGATCTCTTTCTATGTCTAGGACAGGGGCTATATCATATCCTCAGTTGTAATCATTTTGTTGCAATTTCTACTATATCATGCTGGGTTTAAACACCTCCTTCTGAGAGATGGAGACTTCCTACGTTTTGACTAGAAAGAAATATTCCTGTCTCTTCTTCTTTTGAGTTCTCTCCCCACATGTCTGTCATTTCCTTGAAGCCCTCATCCTAAGGTTTTTGTCTATGTTTAGTTAGGTGGATTCAGGACACTTTCTTTAACCTTTGCCTAGAAGGGTACACAGTCGTTTCTGCATTTTGAGAGTAAGAAATCTATCCAGAATTTAGGGGTACTCTGTACTCTTGAATATATATATATATGAGTATATATCACAGAAATGGTACTGATATCTACAACTCCTGAATGGTACCAATATATAGCAGACAGAATAAGGTCTCTGAAAATGGAAGGAAATGGATGAATCCCCAGGAACTTGTTTCTTTGATGGATGTACAGAGAGCTGTTCACATTGCAGAATGGTCTGCTTAGTCTGAGATCCTTACATGCTGGACCCTTCCAGACCTGAAGGTAGTCTTAGCTTTTCCACAGTTGGTAGCATTTTCAAATGTTTTCCCACACTAGATTCCCACAATATAAACACTTGATTGTTTCTTCTATATTAGCCATTATTCTCTGGTTGTGGCAAAGGAAACATCAATGGCAACTTAAGAGAGGAAGGATTTACTTTGGCACATAGTGTGAAGGATGGAGCTCATAATGGCAAGAAAAGCATATAAGACAGAACATGAGATGGTTGGTCATATTGTGCTTGAAGTCCAGAAGCAGAGAGTGATGAGTGCTGGTATCTAGGTCAGCTTCTCCTTAATTCAATCTGGAACTCCAACCTATGGAAGGCAACGCTGTCCATAATTAACATGTCATTCCTCCTCATCAGAACCATTCTGAAAATCCTCCTGTAGATTCATTTAGAGGTGTTTCTGGATATTATAAATCCAGTACAACTGCCAATGACATATAATGGCCACATTATCTATTCCTTAGCAGGAGCTCCACCTGATGAAAAGGCTGTATATATTCTTACTTTTTCCTCATACACCTCTAGGGTTGTTAAAAGCATTTTGCTGTGCTGGTGTTTTGGAGAAAAAAAAATGTGGAGGAAACCAATAACCCATTAGCTATCAGTAATCATTATTCGTGCATTCCTATAAAATGGGCTGAGTAAGATCTTGTAAAATGTGCTGATTTGAGTCACAGTTGGGTTGAATATCACTGCATTCAATACCAACTGTGTGGCTTTTGGGCAAGTTATGTGATCCAAGTCACACTGGCTAAGAAAATGAGATAAAAACTATTCATTAAAGAGATCTGAGAACGGGAAAGCGCTCTGCCTGATTTATGATAGTTATCAGGAAATGGTCAGTTGTGGAGACTGCCCTAGTTATTGGTCAAAAACCTTTCCAGGAAAGCAAAGCAGCTGCAAATAAACTTAGAAATTAGCAAGTAGCCATTTTCATCCATCTTTGCAATAGCAAAGCTAAGAGCCTTTTCATTCTTTACACTGCTTTATCATTTTTATTGAGAGACAGTCCAGGAGATTAGTTTGTGAGATATGAGCTATAAGTTTATTGATCTACAGTATTGTTGTTTGAGAATTTTGTACATGCATACAATGTGTTTTGAAAAAGTCCTTCCACTCCAACCCCTCCTCACTCCCTCCCCTCTATGTCCTAACTTGAAGAGTTTTGTTGTGCTGTTTTATTCTTTCCCACTGACTCCAATCAGTGCTGATCTTATGTGCACAGGTGTAGGGCCATCTAGTGGAGTATGGAAGACTCTCAGGGGCCTCTTTCTTGGTAAAAAAAAAAAACCTGACTTTTCCTCCCTCCCTGCACAACGATCAGGGACAACCAATAGCTCCTCAGCTAGGACAGGGCTTCATGAGGCCTTCTCACATCCTCCCAGAGATTTTCTGGCTTGGTATTAAACCGGTTTTGGAGTCACATATTGGTAGGATATGCTGATGAGGCAGAGGCAGGAAGATGATTATGTTTTAAATAACTATTTTGGCTATGAAAGTTTTATATTAGAATGCTAAGTTCCAACTTCTTGGGAGAGAAAAGAATAATTGAAAAATGCAAATCCTGTAAAATATGAGACTTGTTGTATTAATAGGATGTTTATGCATGAGTAGATGAGACAGGAAATCTGGCATTCATAATAAGTCAAAGTCAGCAGAAATACTCTTGCTTTGTACAGATTAGTTATTTGGTTACTTTCCTCTTTGCTAAGGAAAAATGCTTAACCAGAGAAGCTTAAGGAGGATGTTGTTCCTGGCTCGCAGTTTGAGATTATATTCCACACTTCCAGAAAAGCATAGCAGCAGGAGCAGGAAGCGGCTGCTCACACCATGTCTACAGTCAGGAAGCAGACAGCACTGAGAGCAGGTGCTGGGCGCTCTTTCTCTCTTGTCCTCTGTCCAAGATCGCAGCCCACTATGATGCTTGCACTTAGGGCGGGTTTTCCACCTCAAACCTAATGTAGAAGCTCTGTTCTAGTCATGTCCAGACATGAAGATCTGTCAGTGCTCTCAGTCTGACTCTCATGTCTTACACATGATTTACACAGATGTGGGCTTAAACACAGTGCTCTGACTTCCTACATGCCTGCATTCTTCTCCTTGTTTCTTGCACCATGGAAATTTATTTTTAAATATTATTTTCTTAGTACACAAAGTAATGGGTTTTCTTATGGCTGTCATTTGCTCATATTCGCCCAGCACTGCCCTACCTTATCTGTCCTGATGGTCTCTTTTCTCCTTTTCTCCCCACAACAGTTTCTCCTGGTATACACACACATACAAACACAGGAGGGGGAGCTTTGTAATTTTTTTCCTTAATACAAAAAACAAAAACTACTATCAGAAAGTTTAGGACTGTCACATGTGTGCTGAACTAGCATGGTGTACATGGTGTAGCTATGTATTGATTATATGTGTTTGGAAACTAGTACATGCTACAGGATTAATACATGGGAATACTGAATGTACGTGATCATGTTACGTTTTTAATGTACCATTATAATGTTCAATTTTTTCAAAATTAGTAACTGATCATAAAATATTAGAATACTACAGGAAAACAAAGCACAAAGAAAGCAGTTATAATCTTACCAGATTCATTTTTTTCTATAAAGCAATATATTTGTGTTACTGTAGAAAAAGATAATAAAGAGAATTAAATTTAAAAAAGAAAGAATAATGAGCACAGTGAAAGCTCACTTTAGTGTAATACAATCTGAACAAGTCAACTGGTATAGGTTCCCTCTAATTCAGGGTGGAAATCACCATAACTGTGCTATAAAAAGCGTAATACTTTCTATTAAAGGAACTGTACTAATCACATGTAAGTCATATTCTTTCTGTCAGTCTTTATTAAAAACGACCCAAGATCTTAGGCTATTTTCTGATAGTGCTAGATAGAAGGTCTAGAAAACAAATGAGACAGATGTAGATTCAAAAAGCCGCTGACAAACGGGTGGTGAAGGAGGTGCTCAGATTGAGGTGCTCAGATGGGAGAGCCATGTTCTCAAGAGATGACTACAAGCTACAGAAGGTCACAACAGGGACGTTGTGGTCTACTTGAGGGACTTCAGTGGTTTTCTTTAGCACCTAAACAGAACTAAATTCATCTCCAAATTGTATACCACTTATGGGAGCACAAAATGGTATGATTTTAAATATTTTAAATGTTAATATAGTACATTGGTAATATGTATAATATTGATAATTGGAGGTTCTTTGTAGATGTATGAAAACATGGATTATTTTCAAAATTAAAATGTATTGGTTTGTTATTAGTTTATGTAGGCACATGCTAGAGGATATTTGCCCAAAATAGTAACTTATTGTTGAAACATTGATATAGCACACAAATAGAATTAGATACTTCTGACCTTCTTTTGATGTTCTTCCTAGTCTCTCTTAAAAGATATTGTTTTCGATAAAGAAAATATCTCAGCGCATCCTCTCAGGCAGATGTGAGATCCATTGAGGGATTCTAAAAGTGGCTCCAAATATCATTGCTGCCAGTTTAAAAAGGAACCTAGGAGCTCTAACTAGATGTAATTCTTGAGATACATAAGCATCCTGTGGACATAGAGAACAGATGGTTGTGTTTGATTTTGAGACAGGGTCGTGTGGATCTCAGGCTAGCCCTTGAACTCACCCTTTAATCAAGGATGACCTTGACCTTCTGGTCTTTCTGTATCAGCCTCCAGGGAGCTAGGAGCACAGGCGTACATCACCCAACATGACTTTATATAAAGACGTCTTATGAGCTAACCACCAAGACTAAACAACTGTGACATAAGTGGATGGAGCATGTTTCCTGTTGACAAACTCTATGAGTATGAAACTCACATCTTTCTGAGGCCCCACACACTACTTCCTCCTTGAAGCTCATCGTTAAGGGTTGCGCTGCTAAATAGAATTTTTAGTTCTTTGGAAATACATTTTGCTCTTATTTTCTTTTTGGCTCTCACTCTTGAATGGTAGTTTTGTGTAAAATGTCCCCTTTTATTCCTTCTATGCCCTATTAGTTCATTGTCTTTACTCAACTTTCATTGTTGCCATGAAATAGTATGTTCTTTTTATTTGCTCTAATTCTAAAAATCTGCTTTCCTACTTGATACAAAGACTGCCTTGTCTACATAGGAAAACAAAATATATCTTCTGTACAAGCCTATATGCATGACTGAGGTCTTCATAAGAAAAGGCAGATTAAAGGGAGAAAAACAAAACCAAAATTTTAAACAAATAACTTAAGAGACTTTGGAACTGAACACACAAAGGGTTCAGTCTGCTTTTCCTTGTTCTGCTGATGAGTGAAAGAACAGGCAACAGCCAGCACGTGCTCCATGGTAATGGACTGAGGGATGCATGGAAGGCTTCATCAGCTCCTTTCTCTGTCCCTGGTCTTCAACAATGCTGCTCGGGATTGATGTGAAAATCTCTCCTGGGGGTATAGCCTGCTTCAGGAGCAGAAGGTCAGATGAAGGTGATCTTTCTTTTGCTGTTTTCTCAGGAAGTTTTGTCTTAAGATTGATGTGTGGTACCCTGAGTACAACTACCATCAATGAGTTTTATTATTCATTTTGTTTTTTTGACATAGTTTCATGTAGCCAAGGCTATTCCTGAATGTCTGATCTTTCTTTTTCACCATTTGAGTGCTGGGATTAGAAGCAGGTGTCATTATGACCAGGTTAGGTGGTTCTGAGATTCAAACCCAGGACCTCCTGCATCCTAGGCAGGCACTCTATCAACTGAGAAATACATCCAACCTCTAATAAACTAGAAGAGGTTAGCAGCAATGAATATTTGAGTAGTTGGTTCTATTTTATGATAAAAATCTAGATATTTTAATATGTTCATTTAGATATTTTGAATCTTCACAAATACACTATGCTGAGATACACATGATTCTCACAGTTTAAAATCTGAAGTTGTACTAGAGATTGATATTATATTGCTAACAAGTCAGCTTAAGTAAGTCATGCAAGAAGACTAGGAAACTGGAGAGTCCATTCTGGAATGTTTCTGCACATCTTAGCTGAAGCCTTAAAGGTTTACTGATCCTTGCTCTTTCGTTATGATGCTTTCTTTCCATTAGAAATCATGACTCTTCGGATGGCTTGTGAGAACTTTGTGCTGATGAACCTTGACAGACGACTTAGCTGCTTCCAGTCTGGAGACTGTTATCCTGGTAAGAAAAATCTTTATCTGGGGCCTTTCTTTTTACCATCCTGTTTACAGACTCAAGTTTGGCTTCATTCAAGCAGGCAGTTGGGAAGCAGGTTAAGGCCCAAGTACCTTCCTCTGAAGCCTGTTTCAGGTCACAGGATATATTCGTAGAAAAGACACAAAACTTAGGTAAATATAATTTATATTTCCAGATGTTTTATGAGAAAAAGCAAAACTTCAAAGACGTTTTCTTAGAAATTAAACCCTTATACAAATGGCTTGTCAGAATGAATCAATCCCTTTCCTTACTTCAATCTTGACAGAAGTGGAGTCAATGACTGATTTAATGAATTAATGAATTAATGAACTCATCTTACTTTTCTCTCTAACGGTTAGTGGAGGTCTCTCAGTACTAACAGTATAAAGTCACCTTAAATTATCAACTACACTGAACAGGGCACTCACATCTTACAGTCAGTCTTCTGGTCACAGCGTCCTAGGGGCAGGAGACCCAGTGCTGAACATTCCCCTGTGGGGAGTGATCACAAAACAGAATACACTCCTACAAGCCGGCAAGTCTCAGAGACGACAGAACCAAGGTCCCAACGTCCTCTTAGATGCTCAATGTAGTCTTCCATGTTGTCTATCCTACCATATCTTATGGTAGGAAGAACCCTTGATTCATCATCATTTACTTCCCCACGAAAGAGAAAAGAGTTCTGTTAAGCAGGTTAAAGGAGAAATAAACAAGTTGTGGCTCGTCATCCAAGGACCGACTACTAATCCAGGGTGTGAGGCAGCGAAGTGAAAGTCTCTGGATGGGATGGGAGAGGAGGAGATGGGGGAAGAGAGACAGGCCAAGAAGGTGGAGAGGCCTAGGGCAGTAGGGAGACTGAACTGGTGGAGATGCCTGGGAGGCTCGAGCCAGTAACGGACAGACGCCAAAGCAGACAAGTGAAAGCTGGCGTAGAGGGTAAGTAGGGCCTGCGGGGCCTGCAGGACTTGCACTACAAACCTTCTAGTGCCCTCTGCACAGTAGGGTGGCAGCAGTGGTTCTGGACTACTACACCCTTTCTTCTAACCCTTGACCACCAAGGGATACTGTCTTCTCCTGGGCTACCGAATTTCCTGTCTCTGGAAGAGAATGCTATCGGGACTTTTACCCCATTCACTTTCATCGTTGCCTGGTGGTGGCTCACCAGTTACTCTGTTACTCTTTTGAGTTGCTAATGGATTCATTTGAAAATAATGTAGGGCTTCTTGTTTGTTTGCTTGCTTGCTTGCTTGCTTTGTTTTTAATTTAAAATAACCATTCTGTTAAACTCCATTGAATATCTTCTTAGGGATTGGTTGGGGGTTTTCTACTTCCCTATTTATTCTAAATCAGCAAAAACGAAATCAGCCACTCCCGCATGTCCATCCTGGAAGGAACATGATGCCCAGTTCTCCTTTGACCCAGGTCCCCCAGGCCACTATCAGGCCCAGCACACAGTCATCTACTGATGTCAAGTCAGAGGACACGACCATTGATCCCTGCATTCTTCTGCTTGAGTAATGTGTGAGCTGGCTGGGTAGCTGCCATTCCTGCTGATCACAGCACACTCTATCTTCAATTTCCTTTGGCCTCTTGACCCACATAGAGTGTTCCTGTTGAAGTTCATGACTCTCGTTAATCCCTCGTGGTTTCTTGGACCCAGTGAGGAAACAGGATTTAAGCCACCCACCATTTACGAATGTAAGAACAGAGAGAAATAGATGGCTAATCTCAAAAACACATTCAGCAATTTGTAGGAAATTTAGCTGTGTATATGAGGCTAGTCAATAATTCTTGAGTTTTAAGACTTTTCTATGACCTGTATCAGTATAATTCTCAGAACTGTCAAAGGCATGACGGGGAGACTTAGCTGAGATGATGGGCAGCCCTCAGAGGCCTGCTAGCTTTCCTACTCTCCATTGCACATTGTGCATACACCATTCGTTTTGTTCCCCTTTGAATATAGAAGGCATCCTTACACTGGTTTTTTTTTTTTTTCTATCAAGCTAAAGATATGATTTCTAAGGGATTTGGCTTAGCTTATTTTACCTAACCAGAATACCTAAACAAGTGCCAGATGGTTCATTTTGTCCTAGAGGATTCATTCTCCCATTTTAGAGCAGCGTGTGTGTGTGTGTGTGTGTGTGTGTGTGTGTGTGTGTGTGTGTGTATGCACATGCATGCACATACACACGTATTCATACCATGGTGCATATGTGGAGGTCAGAGGACAACTTCTCTTCTTCCACCATTGTGGATTCTGGGAATATAACTCAGGTCATCAAGCTTAGTAGCAAGCACCTTTATCGGATACATCTTATAGGCCCCAGTAAGACAGTTTTAAACAAGCTCTTCTTCATTAAAATAAAATAAAAACAGTACTTCATTACCCATTCTTTTCCTTGGTATATGGGACTGAAAGCTACTGAGAAGGTTCATTCCTAAAACTCTAGACTCTGGAGCTCACAGAAAATGGAAAAGGGGAAGATAGACGATGACCAAGGAAAAGCAGATTGAGTAGCTATTATGTGAAGTAGTTGAAGGTTGTGTATTCATTGATGGCAGAAGTAGATTGAGAGAGTTGGTTTGATAGTGCTGTAATCATATGGATATGCCTGGTAGGTAAACAGCATGTCTACAGGAAGATTCTGCGCATCTGAGCCCTAATGGCAATGGTGTTCTAGAGTCTAATTTCTGCACAATAATGCCAGTAAGAAAACATGTAGAGTAGCATTCATTCATTTATTTGTAACCAAGGCTTTGGTATATAGCTCAGGCTGGTCTTGAATTTGCAATTTCTTACCTCAATTTATCATGTGTTAAAATTATAGGTGTATACCATTACACATGGCTAGTTTGTCATTTAAAATTAATATTGAGGTCTTTTTATTGACTTTTCCACGTACTATATTTGGATTCCATTATTTTCTCTCCCTAAACTCCTCCCAGTCCCTTCCAACCTGTATACTCATCCAAGTTTATATTCTCTCAGACAACAAGCAATCAAACAGACAGACAAACCAAAAGGACAAAGAGTACTGAACCTAACAAAAGAAAAAAAAAAAGCATGTACAAAATCCCATTGAGTCCTTTTGTGTCAACCAACTATGTCTGAGCATGGGGTGTGCCCTGAAGTGTTATTGATATGTCTAGTGACACTCCAGCAGAGAAAACTGATGTTTTGTTCTCTCTCAGAGGGTATCAATTTGCAAGCATCTTCTTTGTTAGGTGTGGGGCATTGTGCCCACTAATTCTTGCCTGTACTTGGATTTTGTCTAGCTTGAATATGTGTAGGTGTATGAGCTGTCACAGTCTCCATGAGCTAACGTATACATCAGCCCTCTTTTTTCTAAGACACTGTTTCCTTAGAGTCATACACCACTTCTGGCTCTTACAATCTTTCCCATTCTTCTGTACAAGTTTTTGTGATGCTTAGGTGGTAGTCTATCATACTTCTTTGGCCAATGACTCAAGAAGATGAAACCATTCCTAGGATTGTGGGTTTTGCTTTTAAGCATAAGATATCTAGCCCTGTCTCCTCTCATTACATGGTAATTGCACTTAAATACCTTTTATGTATCTACTGAGCTCTTGCTCTCAGTCATAATGCTATGTAAATAAACAAAATTTATATAAATGCAAATAAGTAGAGATTACTTATTTATAACTTTGTAAATATGGGACTCAACTACCGTTACCTACACTGGGCAGAGACCCAAAGGCACATATGGGAGGTGAACAGTTTTCTGTCGACATAATTGGAAGGCTCAAATGATGCTCTGGTGGAGGATAATTAAGTAGGTGTGGAGCATGTGGTGTTTATGCTTTATTTGGTTTTCTCTGTGGGTTCTGAGGTGGCATTAAGGACAGTGGCAGGTAAGAAGGTGGCAGTATTGACATAGAATGCATGTTCTGAGTCGATTGTTAAAGTTTATATTTGAGTTGGATGGATACAAGAAGTTCCAAACTGAAGTTCTATTTTCATGAAACTTGGTCTTTTGCTGTTCAAAAAGACTCATCCATATATTAGAAAAACAAGGACTGAGGAAGACTTTATATTTTTTAAAATTTTATCTATGGTGTTTGTGTGCGTATGTGTGTACACATGCATGTGCCTGTGCATTGTACATGTGAAGGTTAATTGACAAGTTGAAGAAGTTTGTTCTCTTCTTTCACCATGTGCATGCCTCGGATCAAAATCAAGTCATCATGTTTGGCAACAGCTGCACCATCTCTCCAGTCTTGTGTGCTATTTCAATCCTTGTAGTAGGATTATAAGGCATTATCTCTTTCACCATTTTCAATTTCAAGAGGCAAAGGCCAGCACTCCACATACTTTCACTATCTTCTCCAAGGACTTATTGCTAGTGATGAGGTTTGCCAAAAATGTAATCTCACATGGAACAGATTTACAAGCTACAATCTTTGGTGTGTCATTAAACTTCCTAATCCCCTATTTTTGCCACAACCTCAGCCTGTTTTATACTATGCCTGCCAGCACTTATACTTTGCTCCATTTCTGGACACTCAGAGCATATGTGTGTAAATATAAGCAACTATCCAAAACATCTTCCCACATGAACTGAAGAGATTCAGTATTCTTTCATAGGCTTGAAGACTGTTGAATTTATATAATTAAGAAACAGGAAAATGGATGAGAGGCCTGGCTATTAAATTATTAAAGTTTAGAAGTTAGAAAGCAGTGGGGATGAGATGGATGGAGACAGGAAAGGATATAGTGGAAAGGGTGTGGGAGCCTGGGTATCCTCCACGAGAGCACGTGGGCTGATGCTCAGTGAGATGATTCTCAGACAACAAAGATAGTTATCTTTCTGTCATTTTTCTTCACAGAAAACTTGAGTAATTCTATCTTTAAAAAAAACCAAAAAACAAAAATCCTCCTGTCCTTAATGGCTGTGCTTCTGATGGCTGTGCTTATGTTCATTTATCCAGTAACCACTCTATTGCTTGGTACTGGCACTGAGGCTGTGTTATAACTATCTCCTGGTTAATATATTCCTGTGAGAAGTCAACTGGTTACATACAGACCCTGTGTAGTTTTGTATTTTAAATTTCAATCAAATAATATACAGTGGACATACATGTTTAATATAACCTTAGAAAGTAGACATAGCAACAATATGAAGTTTGAATCCTCTAGAACAGCAGTATCAAATTATTTTACTATAGACATAGCTGCACAAAGTTACTGTGGTTCAAAGGTGGATAATGTAACCAAGATTTTAAAGTCTGGTATGCTTTAAGGCTGTGGCATTGAATAACATTAATTCCTAAAACAGGCTCGTGAGTGTGTTTTTAAATTTAATTAGCTATTGTATAGAATATAATCTATGCAATAAATGAAAGGCTATGGTTCCCTCTGTCCCCTTCCCTCCATGATCATCACTGCTTCGACCTAAAATTTTAGAGATGCTATCTCACAAGGCTCAATGATGCTTCCAGAGAAATAGCCCAGACTATATCACATTTATCCAATACTGTGAGAATTTAAAGACGGATGAGAGAAATGATTTCTGCATTCTAAGATGCAGTTGGAAATGCTGATGATTTGGGAATTTGATTTCTGAATTATCAAAGTGTTGATGGGCCTTTTGAAAAGGTCCAATGAGTGGTAATAAAACACTTGGAACTGTTTTCCTCTAAATCCTTTTCTTCTGTTCCATCTAGTTTCTCACATAAGGAGGGGACTGGAGCTCTCAAGATGGCGCACAAGGATAGGAATTATTTCTGATCCCCCTGTGTTTCCCCAGGTATGGTAATAACAAATGATTGCTGGATTTTTTGACCTATGCCGTTTATATTATCTTGCCCCTCCCCCCACTTCCATCTTTAATTTTGTGTTTGCATCTGCTTGATATTTCAAATGTTTTCAGATTTTTTAATTTCTTTGAATTCTATAATAGAATACCAGATACAAACCAATATCCTCCCCTTCTGGGCCTAGATAACTCAGTCAAGCATTTCATTCAGGTTACTGGTTCCTTGTGACATGACAGCGTTTATAGTTAAGATAGTTTAAATTAGTTAGCAGGTAATATGCCATAAGATGTTGTATAAAATGAGACCAGTGTCATCCAACTATGTAGTGTACAATTTACCTCTTTACCTACTAATTTGAATATTTTATAGAAAATGACTCTAAAATGTTTTGGCATAATTTTTTTTGTAATAAATTCCCGATGTTTCTTATTACAGTTGATTTCCTTATTCTCCAGATGATAAAATTGCACTCTATTTGCCTGTTGTCTTACTAAACATGGATTTCTACTTGGTGCTATTATTTATATTATTTATGTCTTTGTATTATTTTGCAGCAAATGAAAAATTGTTTCTCCTGACTGACATTTTAAGAACATGGAAAATTAATAAGATATTTTTTTTTCTGGTTAAGTTTAAGGTTTTTCAATAGCTATATTATTTTCTGGAGTTTCTCTCTCTCTCTCTCTCTCTCTCTCTCTCTCTCTCTCTCTCTCTCTCTCTCTCTGTGTGTGTGTGTGTGTGTGTGTGTGTGTGTGTGTGTATAGTTGCATATGTAGATGCTATGTATGTGGTGTATACAAGTATGTGAGGGGATAGATGTGGAAATAGTCAGTCATCCTCTACCTTAAGTTTTAAGATAGAGTCTCTCAATGATCCCCAAAGTAACTAATTTAACTAGGCTATCTGCTCAATTCTTTTACCACTTTTATTTTTTGAGACAAAACTTCCATGGGCTTGAAGTCAATCAGGTTAGCTTGGCTGGCTGCTGAACTTCAGGGGTCTGCTAGTGTCTAAACCCCTAAGTCTGGTTCACAGTCTTGCACCACCAAACTCAACCTTTACATCTGTTCCTAGGACCTGAACTTAGATCTCTCTACAGCACTCACTTTATCGACTGAGCTTGCTCCAGCCCAATATCCAGGGTCTCCCACTGATACTGAAATTCACTGATTTCACTTGGCTGGCTGGCCACTGAGCCTAAGGGATTCTCCTGTCTTTTCTTCTCCTCTAGGACTAGGGTCACAGATGTGTGCTGGCACACCCACTTGGGAGATTGTAAGGATCCAAAATCAGGTCCTCATTTTTGATTGGAAAAGACTTAAATTGACTGAGTTACCTGTCAAGCCCTAGTTGGGTTGTATTAATTTCTACTTTGGATACTAATAGATCATTTAGTACATAAAATACACAACTTGTAGAAAAATGTGATATATTTATAAACCTAAGTAATTAAAAAGGACCTGAGTTTTAGTGTTTAGAATAATACTATAACAGGGTATTAGTATTTAAAATAATTCCATAACAGTCATTTGTCAAAGCTGTACTTTTTTGTCTCATGTCATAATGATAACTACAGTGACATTCTTTCCAAAGTATATAGGAAAGTATCTCTTTCTATGAATCAAAAACAGCCTGGCATGATTGCTGTTGAACTGTGGGGTGGTCATAGAGTAGGCTGCCATTGCGGGGTCCCACTGTTTAGAATGTAGCCTGTAACAGGAAACCTCAGCGTTTTATTAAATTTTCTCAACTCACAGTCTGTAACACTTAAGAGGAAATGAAGCTTCACTGTCCTACTTCCCTGGACTCCTCATTTACTGACTGGGTTCAGTCTCATGTTTTCTCTCACTGCAGATCTTTTCCCTGGCTCTGGCAAGGAACCAGAGGCTAAAAATGAAGTGGTGGTTAGAAAGGGATAGAACACAGAGCTACCTGTTTCTAATTTAGCTCTCAGGCTTGGCAGCCAGGAAAGACCCTGTGACCTTTTCCTGAGGTCATGATTGAGGGGACTTAGTCTTTCCATGTTTATTAGATTTTAATTTTGGAACTCACATGAGATAGAATTCTTTCTTATTTAACAACATGTGTTTTACATTAACTCAGTAGTCTACATACTGAAGAAGATCATTTAGGGAATCTTGATGCACAAAAAACATGATACACCCTGGAGACCCTCTGCCAATGGCTAGGTATCCTTTTGCAAAATTAGGAAAATCAGCCCTAGGTAACAATTCTCTGTAGAATAACAGAAGCTGAGTCTGTAGGAAAATAGGGGATTACTCAGGGCTTATCCAATCTTTAAATCCTACAATGTCTTTAAAAAGGACCAGCTCAGTGAAATGTGATATCTCCAGAGAACAAATAGATTCGAATTTCCAAATTGATGTTAAATATTGACTTTGTTGTTGTTTATCTATAACTTCAGAATAGTTAATAACATTGGTCTTTGTCATAAATGCACTTATTAAACTTCTGTTTACTTAACACCATGTTAATCAATGAAAAGCAATTGTCAATATTTATTTTCTTAAAATATATGAAAAGATTGAAAAAAGGCAATGCATGTACATATGGGCTCTTTTAACAGAGAGAGGGGGGAGAGAAGAAAGAGGGATAGGATAAAAAGGCAGCAGAATATGTTTGGAGAGGGGAACAATGTGAGAGAGAAAGAGAGAGAGAGAGAGAGAGAGAGAGAGAGAGAGAGAGAGAGAGAGAGAGGGAGAGAGAGAGAGAGAAGAGAAGAAGGTGAGCTTAAATTAAATATTAAAATGTAGGTGGAAAATACATAGCCACCTTCCTTAAGGTGACTTAACAATCTCTTTAGAAAAATTCTGATAAAAGAAGTCTAGTGCAGGTAGTAATATATGTTTGCTGTGTAGAAAGTCTGGGTCTTAGGTCCTGCTCTCTAAGTTAATCAGAAAATACATAGCCACCTTTCTTAAGTGACCTTAACAATCTCTATAGAAAAATTCTGATAGAAGTGTAGCCCCATTAGCAACGTATGTTTGCTGTGTAGAAGATATGAATCTTAGGCCCTGCTCTCTGAGTCAATCAGGCTCCCATCCCAGGAGGTCAGTAACTTCTCCTATCCTTGCACACAATCAATCCAAGCTCTGATGAACTTCTGGGCTTTGGTTTCTTTGTTGTGTGGTTCCTGGGCCCTCTTAGCACCCTTCTGCCATCTCCAACGTGGTGTACCAACAGTGTTCTAGATTTCTTAGATACCTGCTGGCTTGAGCCTCTAAAGTGTAAGCATGGCTGGAGTCATCCTTCCATGTCTTAATGCAGCAGAAGAACACTCAGAATCTATCCCTGACTTCTGTGCACTACCTAGACTGTTACCACTGCCTCCTTGGGCTAACCCATATCTGTCTCCAGATGTTGTAGAGTCTTAACCTGTTGAAGCTCACATCTGAAAGCTCCTTTGTGGACATCTTCATTTGTGCACTTACTCCCAACTGGTAAGATCTTTTATAAGGATGTAGGAGGCTTTTGGAAGAAGAATCCTCTGAAAGAAGTGGGTTAATGAGAGTGGGCCATAATGTTTTGTATCCTAGCCTATGTCTTGCCTGTTGTCTACTTCCCAATTGCAGACACAGAGACCAGTGGCCTCATGTTCTCAAAACCATGCTTTCCCCGTCATCAGGTACCACTTTCTGTCTTAAGCTGTTAACTAAAATAAGCCCTTCCTTGCTAAGGTTCTTTTTTTTTTTTTTGGTACTTTTTGTTTGTTTTGTTTTCTGCCAGGTGCTTTGTCACAGTGATGAGAAAAGTAACTAATACAGCCTCTGGAAAAATGAGCTTCCATTACTGTTGCTATTCAATATCCTCTGTGAATTAGAGAATGAATGGGAATCTATTACTGCTTTAACCCAGAGATGAACCACCACACAGCCCTTTCCTGAAAGCAAATATAAACTGCCATGTCTACACATTCATCTGATGAACTGTTTTTTACAAGGATGCTCTCATTAGCATGAAGGAGAAGGTTGAAGATGCAGGCACTTAATCTTTCCTTTTAAGACGAGTTTCTAACTGGGGCATTGATACTGCTCACTGGCAGTGGCACCCTATAACAGGATGATTTTGAAGTTGTATATCAAAATTTACATCACGATAGCTGTGAATTTGTTTAAGTGTCTGGTAGAAAACACATTTGAAGGTGCTAATTTGTGTATATTGGTTCAGCAATTGCTACTGGCAGGCTATGGACACAGGAGAAGTGAGGTAACCTGTGTTTCAATGACCGGAACTAAAACAAGGAAAGATATCCTTGCTTTGGTGAAAGATGAGATTTTTTAATTTAAAAGCAAAGCTACTCGTTAGGTTCATTGTTAAGAATGCGCACACTACAAATGCTCCAAGTATTCTGTGAAAATAATCTAGAGTATTTTCTTCACTTTTAACAAGAGAATTTCCCCAGATACAATTTTACCTGTACTCAACTATATCTGTTAAAAATTGTGATTGCTTATATTTCAGTTCAATGCGGTTTGTTCTTTTAGTTCTGAGGACAGTGGGCAACAACTGGAGGTATTTCTATTATTAGTATTCCAGTTCATTTTTAAGCAACAGTGTTTGTAAGTCACTGGCAAGTACTTTTGATCAGCTCTTCAATTTAACAGTGCAAAAGTTGTAAAATCAACATAGTTTGGCAGAACAAAGGCTGTTCTTTGATGATGTCACAACACTGAGGGTGAGCTTGCTCTATCTTGGTGGCTCAACTATCTGGAGTACATGGCTTCCCTGGTGAGCTGGAAGAGCAAGTGGCGTGTTCTGATCTGATCTACTCCACATTCGAATGGTCTGGTTTATGGTGGACCTGACACTGCCTTTATAAAAGCTCATAACATCTAGTTTTCCTATAAAGCCAGGAAAAATTTATATGATGACCAGACAGCATTGTTTCTATCTCAAATGTAACTCATAATCACTAAAGAATATTTATTTAAAATTTCTTGATTATATGTTTCATGTTATATTTGCTTATAATTAATTATATGTTGATGAAGTAGAATCTTAGAATAAATTGAATCCCAAAGAGGTTTATTATGTTCAGGCTTAGAAGCTAATAAAAGGTTTATTTGTTTCTCAAAGACAATTTGGAATTGTTTTCCTCTTTGGAATAAAGTACCCCTTTCTTAGAAGATAATTCTATGTAGACTCACATATAGTTGAAGTGGTTTAAGTAAATTCAATATATAAAGCATAATGTTTTTTTATAGTCTCTACACTTTTTCATGTGTCTTAATTACCTGAATTATACTCGGGGAAAGCTTCTTAATGACTTAGTTAAGGCTTACTTTGGACAACCTATGGCTTCTATGCTTGGATTCCTGATTGAAAACACTGTATCCCCTCTTCTTTGAATATCTAGAGATGAAGATTAGTGATTTATGAAACGCACACCCTTCCCAAATAGAACACACCTATAGATGAACCTGATCTTTCTTCACATCACATCTCCATTTAGACAGTTTCCTGTATTGAAAAGATCATTTGAAAACGTTTCATGGTTTTCTTAAAGAGGAATTGTCTATTGTTTGTATTATAGGTTATTTTCTCTCCTTTAAAAGATTCTATAAGGTGACTGTCTATAGGATGAAAATATGGCTTTAATGCTCAGTCCTTTCCTAATCTCTAGTGTATTTTGCTCTGTAATGACTTAATTTTTGAAATACTTTTATAAATTCTATAAGAAAGGATAATTCATGCTATTCATTTAGTGGATTCAGCTTTGTCTCTTTATTAGTTCTGCCTGCTCTCTGTGAGTGTATGTTTTATGGTGACTGAAAGCTCTTTGACATTTGTTCATATTTTCTTCTCAACTATTTCATCTTTTTATAATACTTCTATCCCTTGCACAAAAAGTCCTTTGTTACTAATATTGAATCAAGTGTACCTTCTTGGTTTGTCAGACTACTTTATGTAAATAGCTGGATTGCTTTATATTTCATGAAGCCACCGCACTCTTGTTTGTATGCATGTGTGTATATTTAGTGGCATCCTCAAAGAGGCCTTTCTCATTTTATTTTTCTATAGTCACATCTATGAGTGTCATATTCTTTTTTATTTGATCTTTTTTGTCTATCTGTTCTTTGAGACCATGTAGTTTTGGAATCTTAAACAGGAACTGTAATCACTCTCTGTGATTCCGTTCAACCAGGCTTCCATGCAAAAACTGATTGGGTAATGCACTGCATACTGTTATCTTTTAAACACACACGCCAGCATATTAAGGACTTCTGAGAATTCTATTTATTTTGTTTCACTGCAGGAATACCAACTAAAGTCCTTCTCTGAGACTTTACAAATCTCGCTACTACGTGTATCTGGAGTCAGATTTCTGGGTAAAGCTGGCTCTGAGCTGACCAGAGAAGGAGTTTTCCCAAGGTTTTTTACTTATCGGAGTTTTGAGACAACTTTAAATGGGACCAGCAGGCTGTTGTGAGATGCATGTTTCAAGTATAAGTTCTTGGTCTTTTGTTTTTGTTTTTTGTTTTTTGTTGTTGTTGTTTGGTTGGTTGGATTTTTTTCTTTCTTTTTTTGTCTCTCTTAGCCAAGATACCTGTAGCCATTTTCCAAGTTTTTAATATTTCCAATTTTTTCTAGGGAAAGTATTGTTACATATAATTTTTTGTATTACCTACAATATATGTCAGAATTACACAGGCCAGGTTAATAAATAATTATAGAAATTCTAAATAAATAGAACCAAATATGCACATGGTGGGGTGGCAAAAGTAGTTCTGAAAATAGAATGCACTTTCTAGCTTAGAAAGTCATTAATTTCATATAATTTTGAAACTTCAACTTTGCCATAATTTGTGATTATACATTTTAGGCAAGAACTAGTTACTAATTATGAACAAGTGAAATATTTTATACTTTGCCAGATGCTGTGTTTCTCAATTTGCCCCATTATAAAACTATATGATGTGACTCAGAGGTGAGTTAGGATATAACATGAGATATTGACCTATGAAATCACTTAGCATTATGAAAGGTGATTTGAATTGCTTGTCATTTGCTGTATTAAGTCACTATCAGAAGGAGGAGAGTTCATCATTTCACTTATAGGCAACTTCTGAGTACAGTGTGAGATGTATTTGAGAGACTTGTATAGAAACTGCTTTGGTTCTAATTTGATTTGTATGAGAAAGATGACATTCAGTCTTTCAGGAGATGCGCATTGCCTTGTCAAAACCATGAGATATACTATTTAATATGTCTTAATGCAATTTGACATGATACAGATGTAATATAAAATCAATAGCAAAATTGGTTCAGGAGTCATGTGGATTTTCTAAAATAAGATTCTAACATGTATAGAATGTGTGAGAAAAATGTGAGTATTTGATGGGTGCATGTTCAATATTGCATCCATTGTTTTGCTGTATTTGACAAACATTTTTCTTCATTGTTTTCTGAAATATCTTTGGAAATAGTCATTGCACTGGATCATGATGATTGCATCATCAAGATTAAGAAAGCCTTGTTTTGAAGCTTTATGAAATATACAGATGTTCCCATAATTTTTCCTTATGTGTTGGTAACTCAATTTAGACATATAGAATCATGTTTTCAGAAAAAAATTTACTATTCATAATTCAATTATTCTTGAGCTTTTAATTCTAATAAACTTTAATGACAGAAAATTGGAGTGAATGAGAAGCAGAGAGAGAGAGAGAGACAGACAGAGAGACAGAGAGAGACAGAGAGAGACAGAGAGAGACAGAGAGAGACAGAGAGAGAGACAGAGAGAGAGACAGAGAGAGAAAGTGATTTTAGCCCCCTCAGATCTTCAAATCAAATTGACAGACTGATTCATAAAAACTACATATTAAATTCAGTATGAAGCTGAATTATTGAGTTGTTAAAGTCCTGGAAGAAGAAGGAAGATGTCTTCCTGTAAGGGGTAATCTCACATAAAGACATCCATAGAACCAGATGAGTAAACAAAGCAGTATTGGGCTTGGGGCCTGCAGCTAGCTTCAGTGGATGGCATAGGTACATTGTAGAATAGACAGCAAAACACACTGTGATGATTATGTAACAAAAGATATTCTACCTGTATCCTGGATCTGTAACTTTTCAGTCCTGTGAAAATTTTCTTGCTATTAGTAAGTAAGTATAAAATCTAGTCAAATTAATAAATACTCTTTCAAATATTATATAATTCATCCTTATTTCATTAAAATGTAAGACGATGATCTAAACAAGATGCATGCTAAGTCTTGGTAAGTGGATCAGTGACTGGATGAAGTAGAACAGTTGAGAACAGCAAAATGGATGTGGGTAAGACAATCCAATCTAAGATCCCTGATCCTTCATCAATCATCATCTGCATCATCCCAAAGAAAGGATTTGTAGCCTCTTCACCATTTCTAAGGTCCCCTAGCTTACAACATTGTGTGTTGTTGCAAAACTCAAATTACCAGAAGTATCTCTGCATGGTTGGCAAAATATTCCTCCTTACAGTGTAGGCTACCACCTGTCACTCAGGCTCCAGTTTGGGAACAGAAGCTAAATTTATGGCAGCTCAAATTTCCTTCTCTCTCTATTCTCCACCATCTGCACCATGATTACTGTGAGGCACTTGTTGGTGTACACCAAACTCATCCTAGCCATAATTGTGGCCAGTCATTGAGGACAAGTTCAGACTTCAGCTAGCATCCGAGTTTCTTGGCAACAGTGTCTCATAAAACTCAAAATGCCAGCAACCAAGCTTTCTAACACATTCACAATGCCAAGATGTAGAATGAATGAGATAAATGAGAAAGGAGTGTGAGGCTGCAGCCCAGAGAATTCTCAGGACACTCATATCTCCTGTATGTTACTCATGGACAACAAGGGGTGGATCCCGTTATGTTTTCTTCTAGAGCGTGTGGGGCCTGATGGTGCAGGTGGGGTGTGTAGTGGATGTACATGTGTTTACAGCATTGTCTCTGCAGGTATGGAGGTCAGGGATTAAAGGCATCTGTCTTCTAGGACTCTCCATCTTGTATTTTGAGACAGGATCTCTCACTGACCCTGCATTTCATCCTCATAGGGTAGACTAGTTGGCCAGTGATCCTGGGAATCCTTTTGTCTCCACATTCTCAGATTTAAGGTTATAAGAACAAGCTCATCATTTCTCATTAAAAAATATTTTATTTTTAGTTATATGTGATGTGTGTGACTAAATGTAGGCTTGTGCTGTGTGCAGCATTGGTGGAGGCCAGAAGAGTGAGCTAGATTCCCTAGAGCTAGAAATATAAGTGAGTTTTAGGGTCCTGATCTGCATGCTGGAAGCTGAACTCTGGTCCTATGGAAGAGCAGGAAGGCATCTCTCCTTCTCCTACTCCACATTGTTTAAATGGGTGCTAGGGATGTAAATGCCATTCCTCATGATTTCTCAGCAAGCACTCAACCAAATAAGCCTCTCCCCAGCTCCCATTATCACGGCTAGAAATGCTGTCTTTATGATTCTTTAAATTCCTGGGTTTCTCTTCCCTACAATAGAAGAAACTCTGTTAGTATAAACAGAATTATGCCTTTTCATTCTATTTTTTGAGTATGCAAATCTGACTATGGACCTTGCTTAGCGCTAAGACTCTTGCTTTCTGCCTGCTGTCATTCTTGACCATTGGAGCTTGCATTGTGTGTTTGTTCATGTCTTTACTCAACATACTATGGAGAGTAGATAACTTTTAGAATATTTTACATACATTTTGTCTGAATCATGACCTTTAATATCAATATGTTTTAAATCTTAGCTCTCATTATGGTGTGAAAATACAGAGAAAAGAGAAGTTCTACCAAGAACTGTGAAGGATGCAAGATTTCCAACTTTCTGGCAGACTAACAAGCTGTCTTATTTTAATGAAGAGAGCCTGAGGGTTCCAGGCAGGAGTCTTTTGAAAAATTGTCAGGTGAAGTACAATAGATCCTTTTGTTGCTTTTAATTTATACTTTGTATTAGAACTGGTTCTAGAATTAATAATTACTTGCCATTTCAATTTTTGGGACATTCTGTGCAAATTCTTGCTTTAGGAGCTGTTAATCTAATTCTTCCCTGCAAATGACGTAGTCCAGATCTCAATTCATTATGATTAGACACTTCCTCCAGGTGGAAAACTGAGAACGTCTTTAACTACATTTATGTTGCAAAAATTCTGGAATTTTGGTTCCTTAAAAAAAAAACAGACTATTATAAGAATATGTTTTCATTTTAATCTCAGGTATGGGGATATGGGGCTGCTTCAGACCATGTGCAGCAGCTGATTATGATTTATATCATGCTCTAGCAGAAGTGTGGTTTTGCCAGCTGCAAATAGTTTCTACTATTGTATAACATTTGAACTTTCGGGAACTTTTCAGAATGTATATAAATATTAGTATCCCCATATCTGGGTTTGGAGGCTATTGGTTGTTGTTGGTGATTGGTTGAGATTTGTTAGTAGTCATTCCCAAAAATGAAACAAAGGAAAAATTAGATTTAAAATCACTTTCTCTCTCTCTCTCTCTCTCTCTCTCTCTCTCTCTCTCTCTCTCTCCCTCCCTCCCTCCCTCCCTCCCTCCCTCCCTCTTTCCCTCCCTCTTTCTTCCTCTCTCTCTCTTTTCGGCTTCACTCCTCTATTCTTTCTCTTCTATCTAGTGTTATAGGGGTGGAACTATAAGGATAAAGGGTGGGAAAATGAAGAATCCACAATGTAACAAAGACCACATTTACACATATACATAAACATGTATGTATATAATATATATGTATGTATGTCATATATGCGCATATATGATCATTGAACACAATGTGTTCTAAATTTCATTGTTATGTATTAACTTATTTTTTTAATGAAGACTTCCATATCAAGGCTAATCTTAAACTTGCTACGTAGCTGAGGATGACCTTAAATTCCTACTTATTTGCCTTCATCTTCCAAGTGCTAAGTTTATAAGTGTCTACTATCACACTTGATTATGCAGTACTACTAGTATTAGAAGCCAGAGCTTTGTGGACACTAGACAAGCACTCTGCCTACTGAGCTACATTTCCATGCCAGGCCCATGTGATGCATTCTTCTACATGGATCATTTAGCGAGTATTCCTTCATTTCTTCTAGTATAATAATTTTATAGCCATCAATGCCTTGTCTTTTCATTTATGATTGTATAATGAGTACTTCATTTTGAAATAACTACGGATTCACAGAAGATTGCAAAAAATACAAATAAAACAAGATGTGTTCATTTGCCGATGACTACCTCAATGTCTTAACATCATAACTTTAGCATAGCAGTAGCACTGCAGAATCCATTTTGATACAAACAAAATAGCATGTTGAAATTTTACTAGTAATACCGGTAGACATTATGTGTATGTTTGTATATAGATTAATGATGTGTAGCTCTGTGTAACCACCAACACCGTCAACATCCTTGACAGTATTATCCACTCCTTCATATAAACTGTTACTCATCTCTAGTCTAGGCAATCGTTAATTTGTTCTTTGTTACAGCTTTTGTTACTTCATTCAGCATCTTAATTTGGTTCATCCAAATGTTTGCTTACATCATAGTTTAAATAATCTGTTCCACCCAGCTCCTTTTTTCCTGGATTTTATTTCATGTCAGTTTAGTCTCCAAAGAATATTTCAGATAGTAGAGAAGTTTTGATTTTTATATGTAAGTAAATGTCTGCTCTCTCTTGGGCAAATGTTCAAGAGCACAATTATTGATTCAGTTTGACAATTTTTTTTGCTACTAATGTTAGTATACTGTTTTATAACCTGACAACAATGACTGGTGACCCAGTTTCTCTACATCTCCCCTGGAAGCTAGAGTTTTATTTTAGTCATTCTGATGGCATATTTGGTTTTTGTTTCCACTTTGCACTTTTATTAGTATGACATGTCAAGATTCCATTGTTATCGTCCTGGTATTTTACTTGTATATAAGATATATAGATACAATTTTCTCAATCCATTTAGTGTTTCATGTATGAGGATGTATTTAGGGCTGGCCACTGGGATTGGATACCTGTTTGATAATTTATTCCTTATAATTTAAAATAATTTTCTATTAAATTTATAGACATGTAATATATTCTATGATATTAGAATTTCATTCTTACACTGTCAGTTTTTTAAACTGATGACTAGTGAGATACAGACTAATATTGATTCACAGTATTAAAATACTTTTATTTTTAATTAGGTTTTAAAATACTGTCAAAAATCATGCCAGAAAACGAGAAAGATCCAGCTCAACCTAGTACCAATGAGGATACATCCAATACAGGTGATTTCCTCTGGAGTGACTTTTCTTTGTAAACAGAACCTGATGGCTCATAGAAGATGGTAACTGCACAGAAACATTGGGAATTTACAAAATCAAAACTTACAGTGACAAGGAAAGGGAAATGACACAGATGAGCACATTGGCTCAAGAATCCCTATTGTCTAAATTTTTCTTCTCTGTTTTGTATTGTGACACTTACTACTTGATAACACACTCAACTACACAAGCATAGTTCCATGCTTGAGTCAAATCTTCCAGGCTCTTGTCCATCAACTGACTACATCTCTCCCCAGTAGCTTGAGAGAGACCATGGTGGTAGTATTCCCTGCTGCCAGACAGTGGTTAAGTTGTTAGATGAATATGTTGAAGTCCTAAAAATTTGTTAAATTTTAAAGCACTATCTATCAATTGGCATTATTTGACTTTCATGACCATCAGAAAAATATCAATATTATTGTTCTTTGGGGGAGTGAATTTGTTGATGGACATGAGCTAGAAAGAGCCGACTCAAACATCAACCCTTATGATATCATACCATCCCTGCCCTCTCTGTTTTCTGTGTACACCAGTCAACCATTGCGTAGAACATCAAATTCCTTTAAGCAAGGTTCTGAGATGTCCCTGCTAAACGCTGGGAACTTACCCTTTACCCTTGTACATTTCACCCAAAACATAACTTTTTTTTTGGTTTAAAACCATCTTTCACAATGATATATCAAACATAATAATGCACTAAACTCTTTTAAAGGTCTGTTATTATTTGTGGTGATCACAAGAACACAGTATAAGGCATTTTGAGCACTGTACTCACACAATATTTTTATTAACAACCAGAGCTGACCTTTCTCTCATGTTCTGCCAGGCACAGTGAAACTACTGTGGTCCAATCAAAATACTAGTTATAATATAAATAACCAACAGATTGGGTAATTATTTCTTGTCCTCAGTTGAAATAAACAATAGATAAAATTATCAAACTTTTGCAAATTGTTGTAGCTGTTATTTTTACATGCTAACAATGTTTTCATATGACTCATATTTATGAATATTGTGGACAATAATTTATAATACAATTAATTTCAACTTTATAATCAAAGTATGTTTTTACAAAATAGAACATTTTAAAATTCAGAGCTATAATTTTATCAAATGCAAAATGGTATTTCACAGTACAATCATATCTATGTTAATTAAAGTATGAATAATAGACATGATTTTCTATTTATTAGCTTTTATATTATATGATTCATTATGCAGAATAAAAATATGTTTGAGGTGCAGTCACACTATAGCTTGAATCTGGGATGTTCTTACCTTATTGCTATTAAAAGATATAGAAACTTTTAAGGCATGGGTCTTTGGACAGAGGATATACCTATAGCAGACCTTGCTCAGCATGTGGAAGGTCTTGAGTTTGGCCTCTAGCACTGAAAGTAAAAAGGTAAAGAAAGAAAAACAAAACAATGCAATAAATGGGGTCAATGGGGGTGTTTCCAGTTGATTTCTATCAAGTAGGTTTTATTATTATGACAATGATTTTCAGAAATTCATACCCTGTGAGTAGACCCCATGGTTTTTGCTTTGTTTTGTTTAACTTTTTATGACTATAACTCTAGCAGTCAGAAAGTCTGCTATAAGCTTTTCAGATAAGAAGCTTCCTACTGACATAGCTCTACCACTCTAGATAGTAGATTCTCAAAATGCGTGTGAGATGTGTATTGCCAAGATTCACTCTGCTCTCCTCTTTCAGAATATAGATTTTTAGACATACAGTAATCTTTTAGATGCTATTGGATACTGAGTCATTCTTTGATGCTTGGAAATGTTTTGGTTATGGTGTGTCAGATCTGCGTAATAGAATAGATTATGTGACTGAGTTCCAGCCTACACTCTCCTAATTCTTGCCTCTAGCATCCTAATAATACGAAGCAAATTTATTTACTTTTACATTGGTAGTTACTTTTATGTTTTCCTTTCATCCCACAAACTTGGCTCTATCTTATTGGACCATGCTAATCAACACAATAACTTTATTTTATATAGTAACAGTAATTTTATTTTATATATTTTCTTTTATATAATACAATATTATAAAAATTTATCAATTCTGTGTTGTCAAATATTAAAATAATATTATATGTATTTAATTTCTTGAGTATATGTTCTCTCTTCACTCCTTTTTAAACTTACTGAATCATTTTATATTCTCTATAAAACATATAGTTAAATTTGATTTGATTATTTAAAGAGAATCCACTTGATATGAGTGCATTTATAATTATAAGACAGTTTACTGTATTCTAATTTTTATTATTTTTATATTTAAATACACATGCATATACACATATAACAGCAGTTATTTTCTGTCATTACTTGTATTGATGAGAGCTTGCCATTTTGTTACTTGCTCATATAGTAATGGAATTCTTTGCTCTTAGAAGCTGTGAGTTTGATCCACATTATAAGCAACACTGACATTAGTTTGGGAGCTCTTCTGTCTTTCTGTTACATCTATTTAACATCTATTGACAGAGGAATGGCCATTCTATTACAATCTTAGACTTACAAGGTATGCCTATTACATATATGCTTTCCACATTTGTGATTAATACCATCATTTTTACAGTAGTACAGCTGGAAAGCCTGTCAGAGCACAAGGACATAAGCCCATTATCCTGTTGAGCTTTCACATGATTTACGATTAGATCAAAAGCTAAAATATTCAAAGCTAACTTGACAATATTTGTGCTGAAATGTCCAGTGATCTTTGACTCACTGTATGATAACCATTTCCCATTGCCCTCAAAGAGAGGGATGACAGAAACACTTTCTCACAGTTGTTAAAAGCTCACAGGATTTGTAGTTGCTTACTGACTGAGTTGGCAATTTGGCTGTACATATTTATTGGTTCAGTATGATGGTGAATGTTTTTCTCTTTTAATTTTATTTTTTTTGAGAACTTCATTCGTAAGCACTGTGAATTGAAAGATGTTGATAAATTTTAGTTGTCAGGTTCATTGCTTGAAGCCTTCCTGGAATATAAGTAAAGTCCATCTCTGGGTGTGTCTTAGGGCCTTTCCTGAGAGACTTACTAAAAAGAAAAGAAGACCAGCACTCAATATGAGCAGCACAATCTTCTAATCAAAGAACCTACATGTAGGTAAAGGAAAACAAGGAGACAGTCATCACAGCAGGTTAATTCTTTTACTTCCTGGCCATCTTTCTTGGAGCTACTCTGCCCCAGCACTCCTGCCCTCTCAGGATAGACCATGATGATAAATCTCAGCTGTTCTAATCTTTAGCCTGGATTTCCTTTTTTTTCCCCAGTATAACTACTGTCTGCCTTTACTACTGGTACAAGGCACTATGATTAACATACAAAACTAATGCTTTATTTTGTCTTGCATTCCATAGGTAAAACATGTCTTCAAATAAAAGAGCTCAAAGACAAAGCGAGGGCATTAATGCTTGCAGGTACCACAAATGCATACAATTTCCATCTTTATCATTTTGACATTTATTTGTTGTCTTCTAACAAATTGTAAATGAGGAAACTGGTGTTTGTAATGTTCGATAAGTGAGTGCCTCATTTCTTTAGAACACTCATTTGTACTGATAGTGTATGACGTACGTCATTTATTTTATTTCCTTTGTTACTTTGTGTAATGTGCACTTGCAGAATAGTGAGTACATCAAAAACAGTGTTCTTCAAAGATGACTAGAAGGAAATATCATATATTGGGAAGTGAAATGCTTTATATAATGACTTAAATTCTTTCCATCTCTATATCTTTTTAATATCTCTCCCTATAATAAGAAATATACTAATTTTAATAATATAAAATGTTATTGCAATGATCTTCATCATTACTAAAATTTCCTTCCTCTACCTTCCACCTTTCTTCACCTACTTCCTTGCTCGTCTTTCTTAAGGGCATAGACTCGAGTGAAATGCGAAATACCTGATGGTAACCCACCCATCTTTGTCTTGTGCTTGTGGTTCACCTCCCCCAGCTTTGCCAAGTGCTGGGATTATAAGTGTGTACCAGATCTGGCTTAGATTTACCTTTATTTGAATTTCCTAGCACGGAAATCATAAAATTCCCACAGTATTTTCTGTTGTTTACTTTCTTCAATATAGTTTCCAGGTTCTGAGACAAACTACTAGTTCATTTTCAATGCTTAGTATTAGACCATGGAAGATGGATAGAATTTTCTCTGCTATTTGTTTTTCTTAGGATTAGCATATTTTCTATCTTACATTCTGTGAATAAATATCAGTGTCCTGAGATGACAATCTCTCTTAAATAAAAACTTGAAACACAGTTGCTTATATTGTAGATAAATTTAAATTTATAATGTGCTCTTAAACAAACAACATTATTATCTTTAAGAATTTTTAAATATTTTGTAGATTCTAAAGTGACAAGTCAAATTTCTTGTTCTTTACATTTTCTCTTTCCAAAGGTGATCCAATGTAACAATATCTTGGTGTAGAATTTTCATTCCCATCCCAAATTATTTATTAATTAATAATATATTTATTTCCATTAGAAAAATAACCCAAAGTACACTTGCTACTTTTGGTGAATACTGTGATTTGAGCTGGATTCCTTATTACATAGTTGCTAATGTATTTTCTTTTAACAACTTCCTGCTATGATGAATGCCTTCTATAGGGAATTAAGCAAATTGTATAATTCAGAGAAAAGATTCAAGAAATTCCTACTGTGTTCCTTAGTATTTATAGTTCAGTTGTTCTTTTCAAGGAGAGAAGTTTTATTATGTGGCTTCTTAGGGTTTTGTTTTTTTTTTTAATATTAGGTCACTTGTTTCAAATTGTATAAGAAATATATGCATATTTCAGCACACTGAAATGTTTCCTGTTTGTTTTCTAAAGAAAATGCCAGAATGCAAGGCTTGTCAGAATTCTTCTTCTCCAGGCACGAGGATAAAAGGATTTTTGAAAGTAAATCAACAAATACAGAAGGTGAGGGCTGAATATGAATCATGCAGTGAACGTTTTGTGTGAGTTTACATTCACGCACTTGCTATCTCGTGATGTCAGCTATGTGATTTCACTAAGAAATAAATACTGTGTATTCTTACTAACCTAGAATGGGAGCTAGTAAAGATACAATATTTTAATATAGTATACCACCATTCATGAGTTGCTAATAATCATCATTGTTGGAAAAGCAAATGAAACTTTTTCTAAGTGTTGTCACTTTGTTTTCAAACTCGGTTATCATATGGTGAAACTAAGTTCAAAGTCCCAAGTCCTAAGGGAACTGGGGACTTCCCAATGCCTGAACAGATTCTGTTGTAAGGAGACAGTTGTTTGAGTCCAGACATCTCAAAAACAACTTCTCCGTCTTGCTGGAAAGGTCAAACTAAGTTCATGTTCCAAGGTTCTCTTTTTCTGATTGGTGGAAACTGTCTTGCTTGACCTCTTATGTCAAAATATGGATGGACAGTGCTACACCCCATCCACTCCCACTTGCTTTATGGTTTCATCCCTTCAGGTTTGCAGTTCAGATTCCAAGTCCATTCTGCGGACCTGATTGATCAGTAGTGGATTGCTTACAATAAATTGTCATCTGCATTGGCCTGCTGTTTGAATTATTATGCTGGATCTAAGCAGAACCACTACAATGATAAATCACACCAGAGATTGTTTATAATTTGTTATATAATTTCAGAAATGAGTAAATTTTTACCCTCTTGGGATAATGTTGACATCTTTCCAGTTGACTGGAAAGAAGCTTTGGAAGTCTATAAGTCTTGGTTCTGCAAAATCTACAATTCACACATTGTCTAGTAGTAAGATTCTGTACTTTATCTCTAACAGTGGTTTTAGTACTGTGTGTGGGAAGAACTAAAAGTAAGTAAGAGGATGAGTATATTTCAGTCTTGATGTTGGAAAACTTCTCTGGGGATTTATAGTTTAATAAAAATGTGAATATGTTACCACTGTGGTCTTTTTATTTCTTCCTCTCCAATACAAACCTTGAATATGATTTTATGATCTTGGTTTAGAGCTTATTGCATATAATCAATTTTAGACCACAACTGGTTTTGAACAGATTTTCTAAATATACAATGTATGATTTATGAACTAATTAATTAATGATAATTGGCCTATCCAACTTTTATTCATGTTCAGAGGTATTTAAGAAGTGACTTTTGCAAGAGCTGTATAACTTGCATGCTAAAGAAAATGTGAGCATACACAACAGTTTTACTCCTGGACATACGTAACAGCTAAACAGATTGTTAGCATAATCACCAATGGTAGTAGACAACAAATAAAATTATCACCAATGAGAAGGGTCTACTTGTTTTCTAGAAGGGTAATTTATGCAGTCTTAACACATTAAAATAAACATTAAAAGATAAGAGGATCTTACTGTAATATTAATGGATACATGTCTGCTAAAACTGAGGAGTTTATTATTTTTTTTAACCAGAGAAGAATACAGGGGGAAAATCACTGTAAGCATAGAATAGGGTTACTTAGTTTAGATAAAGTAGCAAATGTCCAGGCCACAGTTAAAGAGTCAGAGTTTAGGGATCAAGAGTGTAAACTTATTTCTCAGTTACTTGTCTGATGTTACATGGCCAAAGCCATTCCATGCCATGACTCAGCAGACTAAAATTTAATTATGGGATACAATGTGTAAACAGATTACTTATTATCAAGATAAAGGCTTACAAAGACATTGACCTAGGAAGAATCAATGAAGAATTTAAACGATTATTGAATGTGAAAGGTATCTGATAAATATCAAGAGGAAAGTATAGGATCCATAAATATTATAAGAATTTTAAGATCCATTGTTGGACCAGTCCTTATAGGAACAGACTAGATAGATAAAAGGAGTTGAGTGACAAATGGGGAATTTGCCAGACATGAAGCTTTGCACTTGAGAACCTGAGGCTGATGGATTGCTGTGAGTTTAAGTCAAGCTTGAGATCTATAATGCAGCCCCTTATCAAAAATGGAGGTTTGGTGATTCAAAGGTGATTAAATTGTCTTCTACATTGGTTATGAGTTGAAGGAAGAAAAGTTAATTTTATAGACACACAGTTTACAAATGAAGTTGTCTACCTCTAGCTCATTTTCATGGTAAAAATCAGGCTGATAAGAGGCAAAGAAAACCCAGGAATTGTTTTCTTAGAACATAGTTAATCTCTATCAAATCCTTCGTTATGAAGAAATAAGGAAATACATTAGGAAAGTTATTAGAGAGAATATTCCACCCCTTTTGATATTTAATTATTTAGTGTGGGGGAAGGTATGGGATTCATACTGAGACATATATGTGAAGGTAGAGAACAACTTGATGGTGTCAGATTCCTTCCTTCCTCCATTTGTGTCTCAAAAAGCAAATTCAGGTCATCAGGCCTGGTGGCGATCACCTTTACCCACTGAGCTGTCTTACTGCTCCCACTTCAAGGAATGGTTGTCTATGATATTTTAGAGAGCAGACTGGGTTTAAGAGGATAGAAAAATGTGCAAATATTTAATTCGGTCACTAGAATACAAATAGTGTTTGGTTTTCAAATCATGTTTATCAAAATAAAATTTAAGTACGATAAAATCGGCTCCTTTTACATATCTAGATTAATGACTTTTGAGAAGTGTGTGTTTGTTTGTGTGTGTGTGTGTGTGTGTGTATGTGTGTGTGTGTATTTAATGGCTACTGGAAGTAAAGTTTTAACAACATTTTCATGGGTAAGGTAAATTGGGAAACAGATAAACACAGAAGAGCAAAATGTGACGTGACCATCTCTAAGAGAGGGAAATGTGAGAGTAAACAGCTCACTCCATGTCCAAAGAACAGAAATTCCTCCCAGGGGAGAGATGAGTCCTAACACGTTCACAGAAGTCACAATTTGAAGAAGGGATGAGTCAGGCATGAGAATATTTTTGGTGCTGCTATCCACTGCTCATTTGAAAAAAGGACACAAGTGACAATTAACTCATTCCTGAGAAAGCTCCCTGGAGAAGTATTCAAGCAAAGCTGTTGTGATTGTCTGAATGAAGAAAAAATGATTTCGAAACTTCAGATTGTAAAGAGTCTATAGGGACCATGGTAGGCAGCAATGAGACGTTGTATATGGAAGGACATTGGCACTGAATCCTTTGATGGCTCCAACTCTCATAATTGAGCATATTGTTCTATCATCCAGCACTGGGTAGCCCAGTAAGATAAGGTTCTATGCAGATATGATTCTGCTATCACCAAAGGAAGTTTGAATCATTCCCCATAAATGAGACTTTGTTCCCAATAGAAGATGAATGATCTGTCTACAATGAAGGCTTTACATGGTAGAGAAGCTATTTTTAAAGTCAAGAGCATTAAGTGTTTTCACTCTTGAAGAAAATGAAGATGTGAAGAAATAAGACACTGAAAAGATGCTAAGCTAAGTTTTTCCTAAGAGTGTTGAGATAAAAGGGTAAAAGGATAATCAGTGTGATGAACACAAAGGAAACACATTTTACCAGCAGCCTGGAAGCAGTCATGAAATGTTAAATTATCAGGAATGTGATAAGTAAATTATGTGAGGATTAAATTTACAGAGCATGAAGAGGTGTCTGTGGACAAATTTGCCCCTAGTGAGGTCTCAGATGAAACCTTCCTGTGGCAGAGGACCAGACAACCTCACTCTCATTTATAGGCAGGAAAAACCTCATTCTTTGGACAATGATTCTGAGCAATAAAATGGAGTTAGGGGCCACGCATGGTGGATATGTCTATAATTATACTCAGGAAGTTGAGGCTGGAGGATCACCATCAGCTCAATGTAGTGTGGAATTTATAGCAAAAACATATCTCAATAAAGACAGAAAAATGGAGCTGGGGCCAGTTCAGTCAGTGTAAGACTGGCCTGAGTTTACCTCCTAAGTATCTTGACAATGTCTCCAGAGTCGGTGAAAATGGAGACACATCAGTTTATACTGGACTAAGATTATTAATTCATCTTACTTAGGAATATTAGGTGGAAAAAATCTTACCAGCCCAATTAATGCACCATTGAGAGAGCTGATATGTGGAAACTGATTACATCTTTAACAAATGCACAGGCCGAGGAAACAGATGCATGAATGTAGCCCAGAGACTCTTGGATTGTAGTGTCTCTTAATCACTAGACTCTAAAAAGTAATTGAAGAGTATTAAAGTCCACCATGCATACATTAGCCAAAACCATCTATAAGGACCTTTGAATTCTGGGTCTATCCTGCCCTGCATATGATGCTATGCCTTGTCCAGATTTCATGACATATTATTTCATTTCCCTTACTTCACTACATTGAAATCTTAATTCCACTTCGTCAGAACACTATAGAAATTGATTAGCATTCACAAAATGAGGCTAAGCATGGCACAGTCAAGAAGTACTTGGCATGAGCCATCCTGATCCTTATTTGCCTGGCACTGAATGAAGCTAACTAAGCAAGTATTTTGACTACAATAGCAACTGCCTGCTTGCTGCCTATCAAACCCTTCTCACTCCTACAAAGGGCAACATGTCTTTAACAAGATGTTTAGATAGAAGATCAATATGTCCTTTTTAATTAGTAGCTGCTTGTTATTTGATTCTTTGACTATCACAGAAATGAACATATGTGTATGAATGCAAAAGGAAACATGGACAATGCCACCTATAAAATAAACACAGTGAATAATCTATGTTCAGAGTGTGCTCAAAGCCAACTAAAACACACCAAAGTAGCAACCCTAATAAATTCTGAAAGAACATCCAAATATTCAAAAACAAACAGTATGTAAGATGTTTGAAATGTTCAGAAAAAAGATAATTTAGGATTAGTTTTCTTTTCATTATTATAATTTAAATGTGTTAAAGCAGCCCTCATTGTGTAGTTTATATGCAAAAAAAATATGGTTTAAACACAAATCTTCCACCTATGAACTCTCTGCACTGACATTTGGCATTGTCTCTAAGCCTGAATTGTCTATGAAGTCAAGACAGCAATCTGATGTCCTAAGATGGATGTGCACATATTAAATAAAACATGGTACAGGAAGTGCTTCACTCGGCTTCATGTCTGCAATACACTTTCTATGCTCATAAATGTTAGGCAGTGTGAGTCACAAAACTGCCAATGAGTGTTAGCAATATAGACACATAAACAAATACACTAGGTACAATGACCATTTATGTATAAATAAACAGGTGAGTCTTTTAAAGAGATTGATTGAGTTCATGGAAGAAGATATGATTTCTCTGAGATATTTAAAAGATTAACATATGATTTCTCTAATACACATAATCTAGACTTAGTTGTGTGTGTGTGTGTGTGTGTGTGTGTGTGTGTGTGTGTGTGTGTGTGTGTGTTAGGGAGAAAGAGGATGAGTGGTGAAGATAAAAAGGGACAAAGGGACAAGAAGGGAGTGAATATGAATTCAATACAATAATACATGAAAAATCACAACAAACAAAACCCACTATTTTGTATGTTTTGAATGAATACAATACTAACATTGTGAAGACTGAAGATGAAGCAAAAGATATTGAGAATAGTTACTAGATTCATCCTGCAGCAGTAAAACAAAAGGTAACAACACTGGCATCACTTCCTTGTTCCTCAAAGTGAACTGAGATGGGGGCATCATACTGTTCTCACTGAAAATAAAAGTGCTTTGTCTCCTCTGCTAGACTAGTGGTTGCTACTGGCATGCTTCCTATGGAGTCCTCAGAGTGACATGACTTCAAGTAAGCACTTTGTTGGAGTTTTCTACGTTTCTTCTCTTCCCTATTGCAACCTCCAGTCCTCCTGGAGCATGGCAGGCTTAGAATCACTGAGGCGCATCAGGATGCATGGTTTTGATGATGAGCAAGCCTTAATGATGCAGTGGGAACATCAACCATTCTTTACACAAGACTCCAGTTTTCAGAAATGGAGGCTAGAAAATGGGGTTCCTATGAGGAAGGAGACCTGTTTTTCTTTTTCTTTTCTTTATTTTCTTTTTTTGTTTGAGACCTGTTTTTATTTATTTTTCCCACAGGAGCAGCTTGTACTGGTTTCCAGGAAGGAGTTCTTCAGTGTATGGGGTGGGGCATTAATTACATGTGAACATGTGATATCTTTTTTAAGGGATAATTAAATATGTGTTTTAAGTTCATTTCTAAAATGTGGTTTGGGACTGATTTTAGAGTGGGTAAATTGTTTTGTCTATTGTTTTAAATTTCCTATCTTAATGTTTAGTTTACAATACAATGGATTGCATTAACTAGTTTTGTGTATGCACGTGTATGTGTGCTCAAGTGTATGTGCATGTACATGTGTATGAACGAAGGTGGAGGGCCATGATTGATACTAGGTATCTTCTTTGCTCATTCTCTGCCATGTTCCTTGAAGCTGGGTCTCTCCCTGAACCCAGAGCTTATAGATTCCAACTGCTCTAGCTAGCAAGCTTGCTTCTTCAGATCCCCCAACCCTATCTCCCATGTGTTGGGCTTCCAGGAAGTTGTCACACTTACCCAACAGTTGCATGGCTTCAGGGAATCCAAAGCTCATGCTACTGAACTATCTCCTTATTTCATGTGGGTTTATCTGGTTTACCTCTACATGTTATATTATGTACTTAATTTAAGAAATTATTTGTTTGTTTGTTTATTCACATCTTATTCCAATATCGGCTCCTCTTATCCTCCTAGTACCCCCGCATGCAGAACCTTCCCCCATTCTGCCCTCACTTTCTCCTGCGAGAAGGGGGAGTTCCTTCCTCCTGTACATCAGGTAGTTGTAGGACTAAGGCATCCTCTTTCACTGAATCCAGACAAGGCATTTTAGGGGAACAGGATTCACAGGCAGGCAGGCAGGCAGGCAGGCAGGCAGGCAGGCAGGCAGGCAAGTAGGCAGGCAACAGATCCACAGACAGCTCCACTCCTGTTGTTTGGGATCAAGCTGTTAATTTGCTACATATGTGCAGTGGGCCTAGGTCCAGCTAGTGCTCACTCTTTGGCTAGTGATTCAGTCCCTGGGAACCCCCAAGGGTACAGGTTAGTTGACTCTGTTAGTGTTCTTATAGAGTCTGTCTTCTCTTTGGATCCTTCAATCCATTCCTCATCTCTACCAAAGACTTCCAAGCTCTATCTAATGTTTGGCTGTGGATCTTTGCATCTCTTTCAATTGGCTGTTGGGTGGAGCCACACAGAAGACAGATACGCTAGGTTCCTGTCTGCAAGCATATTAGAGTTTCCTTAATAGTGTCAGGGATGGGTCGCAATTTGGAGCAGTTATCCCTCTGTCTCTCTTCTATCTTTGACTTTGCACATCTTGTAGGCAGGGCATATTTTAGGCAAAACCTTTTGTTGGTGGGTTTCTGACCATACCCCTCCACTGGGAGTCCTGCTGGACTATAGGAAATGGTCACTTTCAGATCCATACCCCCCCCCTGTTAGGAGTCTCAGCTAAAGTTGCCCCTTAGACCTCCGGGGGCCTCCCCACATTCCAGATCTCTGGCTTTTCCCAGAGATCACCCACTCCATCCCCCAACCCTGCCAATTTTCCTTCTTTCTGGCCTGCTCTCCCTACTTTGAACTCATTGGTATAAGAGACAACTTCCTGAAAAAAGCTTAGTCACTAAGATCAACAATTAATAAATGGGACCTCGTGTAACTGAAATGCTTCTGTAAATCAAAGGATGTCATCGTTAGGGCAAAATGACAGACTAGATATTGGAAAAAGATCTTTATCAACCCTATATCTGACAGAGGGTTTATACACAAAATTTATAAAGAACTCAAGAAGTTAGATAACAAGAATCCAAATAACCTAATTTAAAAACGGGGTATAGAGCTAAACTGAGAGTTCTTAATAGAGAAATCTCCACCAAAGTCCAAGAAGCACCTAAAGAAATATTCAACATCCTTATTCATCAGGGAAATGCAAATCAAAATGACCTGAAATTCTAGATCTTACACTCAACAAAATGGCTAAGATGAAAAACTCAAGGGACAACACATGCTAGAGAGGATATAGGGCAAGGAGAACATTCCTTCATTGCTGGTGAGAGGGCAAACTTGTACGACCACATTGGAAATCCTTCTGGCAATTTCTTAGAAAATTGGGAATAGTTCTACCTTAAGAACCAGCTATATCACTCCTGGCCATATACTCAAAAGATGCTTCACCATCCCACAAGGATATTTGCTCAACTATGTTCATAGCAGCTTTATTCATAATAGCCAGAATCTAGAAACAACCCAGATGTCCCTCAACTGAAGAATGAATAAAGTTAATATCATTTATTTTCACAATGGAATACTATTCAGGCATTAAAAACAAGGGAATCATTAATTTTGCAGGTATGGGTGGGACTAGAAAATATCATCCTAAGTCATAAAACCCAGACCTAAAAGAACATGCTTGGTATGTAATCACTTATAACTAGATATCAGCCATAAAGTACAGGGCAACCACAGTTTAATTAACAGAGTCAAAGAAGCCAAATAACAAGGATGGCCCAAGGAAAGATGGTTGAATCTTTCTCAGAAGGGGAAACAAAATAGATAGCAGAGGTGGATGGAGGGAGGTTAGTGGGTGGGAGAGAGCCTGGGAGTAGAGAGGAGCAGGGATGCATCAGATCTAAGAGTTTATTTTATTTAAACTTTTAAAGTTTGAAATTTTATTCTGCATTTTAACATATCTATTAGCTAATTTAGAGTACTAAGACAAATGTAGAACATTGTGTATGTCCTGAACATCATAGTGTGCTGCTCTGTACCTATCCCTGACTTCTCCCATTGTCCACAATGTTTTAGAGGTGAATAAAGGCATCTACTTCAGCTACCCAAGTCGACGACATAGCTGTGCTTTGGTAAATATACCTAAACCATGTGTCAGCAAAATGATTGCCCACATCGAAGATGTGGAATCTAAAATACAGGAGCATTTGACACAAGTAAGTGATTTAAACTTGGGAGATAAATTCTACACATATTAAGGAGTTGTTATTTAAGGACAATGGGGAAATACTTTGATAATTTCTATAAAATTCAGAATTTTTGTTTAGAGGATTAATTTGGTAGTCTAAACATGTTTTTGAGAGTCATACTCCGGAGGGTGTAATGACCTTATTAAACAGGTTTTTTTTTCCCCTATTCATTTGTTCTGTAACATAAACAATCATGTTAAGTTGTCATTTCCATCAACTAATCTGACTAAAAGACAAACAGCCTTCACACTGGAGAGTGGGCAGACACTAAAAGCATGAAATAAGAAGTAAATTTGTAGTCTAAAAGAACAGTGTGCCCTTTTAAATGAGTTCTCTTTTTGCTAAATAAATACACTAGGTCTGTTGATGAAGATATAATGATTCTTTCTTGGTCATGTCAACCTGTCAAATTCTGCTTTTGTTATTCTAAAAAGAATTCCACTCTGAACTCTCAGCAACTTGCAATCATTTCATTTAGTAATGACTTATTGAAAAATGAACGACTTCTCTTACTTGTTACTAAGATGACATCCTGAAAAACTGGCATACTTGTTGAGGCAGAGGAGTGGACTTGCTACACATATGTCTTTTCTGTTTTTTTATTTTGGTCCCTGGATCTGACCTAGAGAATGTTCTGCTCTAGGAAGTCATTTCTTTTGAGAGGCATTGGTTCAATGGTCAAGATCATAGGCTTTAAAGAGATATGTTGTATGACCTTATGTGGGTGTGAGAAGACCCTGACAGTGTGTCAGATCAAGTGTCAGACTAAGAAGAAGCCCAGAGAGCACACATGAGGTATTACAGCAAATAACTATATACATTTTTTAGAATATTATTGTTCAATATTATTGCATGGCAGCCCCTCTTTTGCCTATACACCTCCAAATCAGAATCTACATTTGTACAATAGCAGATCACACAGCAGATGGGTTCCTGAGTCTGGAATCATATAAAGAAATAGAGAGAAAGATATTTATTGTTGGGTGTGCTTCCCATTCCATTCCAGAGACACTCTAATCTTCAATTGTCCATATTATTGAAAATGGATAAAACCAGATCTGTAAATGCCTTGACAAACCATTATAATAATTAGTGTTTATTGTAATCCTAGTGTAAAGTACACCAAATATATTGCTGTATCATGTATCTTAGACACATAGAATTTCTACTGACTGTTCTTGGGAAATGACATGAGGTAAAATATAATTTAAAACAATTCAGCATCTTGTTCAACTGAAAGATTATTTGTGGCCATCCTGTGACGTGATACTAACCAAAAACATCACCAGGAGGACTTACTTTGGCTCACAGTTTAAAGGATGCACTTCATGATGGAAGGGTAGGCAAGACATCCGTTAGGAAGCACCAGAGTGGTAGAATGCAGTTAGATGCATACATTACCTCTTCACATCTTGGCAGGCAGACTAAGAAACACAGACCCAATAGAACAGATGGCAGGGTCTACTTTCTTCAGGGAATTCTCATCTCTCAAAAATACCATCAGCTGTAGATTCATACACACTGAGCCCATCAAGGGCATTTTAAGTTCAAGCCATAATGGCCTTAGAAAGAAATATCTACAGAATAGATGTTTGGTTATGTTTTCTGTATATTTTATTTCTCCCTGGAGCAGAATTCATGGCAAGTGATAGAAAATATTTCCTGGATAATTTTCCATACAAATCAATAATTATTTTTGCCTTCCACATTTCTGTCCTGGCATGCCTAAGCTACAGTATTACTTAGTTTAGAATGAACTATACTGAGTCTAAATTTTTCTGTTTGTTCAATTCAAATCTTCAGACTGTTACCATGATTAAAAGACATGTTGTAAAATATATAGGAAACATCTGAAAATATTAAGATAATGCTGCCCAGAGAGAATATTAACATCATTACCAATAAGCTGATGGCAATACAGTGATATAAAATTGCCCATATATTTTTGTATTAATCATTTTATGTGATCTCATGAATCCTTATCTGAACCTTGCAAGACAGAAACTCAAATACAGAAGAGGAAAATGACCTCAAAAGCCTATGTTCCTTATGACCACATAGTCGGTACAGAGTCAACCTGAGGCCAAGTGTGTCTGTGGGTTACACACATCTTCTCCATACTGTGCAGTGACATCTGTCCCTGACAATTGGCCAACAAAAAGGTTATAAAACATGGATGTGAAAGTGCTTCCAATTCTAACTGGATAAAATTAATGGCATTTATGATTTTTTTGTCTCTGAAACTTTATATTTATTGACTGATTCTCTATGAACTCTTTAAAGCGTAGAGTTCTCTCAATTTGTTCTTATATTTTAGTTAAAATCTATGGATCTTCAAAATGTGACCTAGCTATTGTTTCCTTTCTATCCTTGACATTTGCCTCCATCCATCTCTTAAAATCCATACTAACTGCTTTATATGCTTCTGTACATCTGCCTATCCTGCCATCCTTCTGAAATGACAAAATGCTAACTGCAAATCTCTTTGGTGACTCCAAGTTCCACATCTATAGTTGTAGAGCATCCTAGAATAGCCCAGTTTATAATAATGCATGTCACAGTGACCAAAATCAACCTTGGTAGTATCTTTACGGGTGCTCTGTAATTATTTTCATTGTCCATCAGAACTTCATGTAGTAATCTATGCTGGAAATTCCAGCTCTTCTATTTGTTTAAAAATTCCTATTTTTGATCTTTACCATCCATTCATTCATTCCATTGAAATCTGTAACAAAATGCCTCAGACTGTTGTGATCTCGTGCAAAAACATCATTGAATATCACAAATATCAGCTCAAATACCATAGAGGGATTTCTCTTCTAGCTCTGGCCACATCCTTGATGGCCCTCATGCTGTCTTCTGTCAGACTATTTTCTGCCAGTTTTGTCTTCTCATCACCCACTCTTCCAATTGTCCTCCTTTTTTCAATCACTACTGTGCCCATTTGAAATAAATATTACTTTTATTTTATGTTTTGATACAGAGTCTCATATTATAAACTCCTTACCTGGGCTGAAACATGTTACTTGTACCGGGCAAGCCTTGAAATCACAAAAACAGGTCTACCTCTACTTCCTCAGTGCTAGGAACAAGGTTGTATGCTACAGCACACAGCCATCTTCTTGTAAAGAACATTATAAGCCTAAACTTAGATGTTTATTCTTTTCTCTTCCCATACTAAAAGTTCGTATTCTAATATATCTCCAACCCCCCACCACCCTTTGCTCATGCACATGTTTTTGCAATCCAAATTTAGTTTATATTGTCATGTTTTGTGATTAACATCTTTTGGTAGCACATTAAGACTCAATGACTCTGCATTGATAACTGTGTGGGGATAAGAAACATTTAAGTGGTTAAGATGTAGAAGTACATGGATTTTAAACTGTGAGAAACCTTGTTATAATGAAAAGAAGTGGACTTGTGAAATACACACACACACACACACACACACACACACCTATATTTGTAGTTTATATATACACACATTTTATGACACAATAGAAAATAAAATATGACCAATTATACAAGGCAAAGAACTGAATTTTATCAGTCAGTTTAAATTTAAATGGATTTTAAGTGAAGTTTACCAATTTTTTTGAGATGTTTCAATTTTGATTTTTACTGAATTGTTTTGTTTTGGCAGTTTGAAGCTTCTTTTGAAGAATGGTAAGAAACGTTAATGATTCTTTTATTTTTCTCTAAAATGTTGAATTTTTGGTACTGTGTAGTTCATCAGTTTTATTTGAGAATGAATGGAAACCTTGAAAACAGTATTTCACATATTAGATATACAGGGAAAGACGTGGAGGAACTGTAGAGGAGAGAGGGGTGGGTGGAATAGAGTACTCATGTGAGAGTGTACACTGTCAAATATCTGGAATCTAGCAAAACGTTGACAGCAACCAATGAGAAAACCATTAAAGAAGTAGCCCACTGAGCTAGACCATCAAGACAATAGAACATACCTGCTTTCCATTCTCCTGTATCAATGGTAGCTACTAGAGACTTCCATACTTGTGCTCTGAATTCCTAATACCAGGGGAAATGAGGTTTTATTTTTGAAAGTGTGCATTTGATGGTTCTGGTCTGTACAAGTAATTCCTATCACAGTGCTTGTGAGGTCTCCAGGCAGTACATTCTATACTAGCCACAGTGACCAGGGGTTCACTAGAGCAAGCCCCACATAGGTCAGAATGCCTAGGGAGAAAAGGGCTGGGTGGCCCAATCCATCATCTAAGACCCATGTCTATTTACTGGAGGTGGTCTATCTTCCCACATTTATGCTAAAGTCATCCCCATTGTGTCCTGGGAGCCTCCCACATCCCTGGAGTCTGGGACTTTCTAATGAGTCTCTCCATTGCGCACTCTACACTGTTGCATATTTCTATCCATTCTCTTGTCCCTCTGCCTCTCATGATTATTTTGTCTCCCCTTCTAAGTAGAACTGAAGCATCCACACTTCAATATTCCTTCTCATTAAGTGGTATTATGGGTCTTCTGAGCATTTTGGCTAATATCCACTTATCAGTGAGGACATATCACGTATGTCCTTTGCAGTCTGGGTTAACTGACTCAGGATGATATTTTCTAGTTCCATCTATTTGCTTGCACAATTCAAAGGAGCGGAAGGGGATGGCAAGCTTATAGAAAGAACAACAGTATCAACTAATCTGACCTCTCAAAGCTCCAAGGGATTAAGCTACCAACCAAAAAGCATACATGGGCTGGTCCATGGACTCTGGATATACTTGGTCCTGAGGAGGCTTGATGCTCAGAAAAGGGGGATACTAGAAGGGTGAGGTGGGACTGGGTGGGTGGGTGTGGAGCACCTTCTTAGAGGTGAAAGGAAGGGGAAATGGGATGGGGGATTCGTGGAGAGGGCACTTGGAGGGGGAAAACATTTGAAATGTAAATAAACTAATTAATAAAAAAATGACATTCTTTTCTTAAATCTTGCTAACTTTAAGTCTGAAATGGTTAAGTTTACCCTTTGTAGCTTCTATTAGCTTCCCAGAACTCACTAACCTGAAAACAAAATATTATATCATTCAATTGATTTTCAGTCAAACCAATCTCTTAGAACTGGAGAGGTAGCTCAGTACTTTAGAGCATATACTACTCTTGCAGAGGATGCTAGCTCAGTTCCCAGCACCTACATCAGCTGAGCACAACAATTGAACTCCGGCTCCAGCAGACCCAATGTCCTCTTCTGGTAAACAAGCACCCACACATCAGTATAAAGTACAGACCCCCCCCCCCACTCACACAAGAATGTACACACGAACACAGTTCATAAATTAAGTTGCATCATAAAGTTTCTAGGAAATAAGCATTTGTAAATAAAAATGCTGTTTTAATGTCCTCTCAAGAAAGTTCAAGACACTTGTGATTATTTTAAGTTTCTATTAATTTGAGTATAAGTACTACTGAGTAATAGAATTTTCTTCTATCAGTTCACTATTCAGAAAGGTTAATATGTAAAGGACACTTGACATTCCATGGAAATGCTTCACCAAGTTTTGTATAACCAACTTTTAATGCATCTGTTTTTTTTACAAATTGATGCCATCTTCCTTGTTATGTATGTGTAGGACTTCTGCCACAAAAGATAAAAAGAAAGATTTGGATGTCTCTGCTCCAGAGAAAGAAGTCCACCCAGAAAAAGCAAAAGGTAAGTTTGCTTTTGATGCTTAAAGATGAATAATTGTTTATAGGTAATTGACCTTAATTTAATATAGTTCTAATATCAACAACTATTATTTGTACGCTTTTTCTGAATATTGAATAGGGAAGAAAGCCTACTATACCACTCTGGGAAGCATGTCTTATATATTATTTTTAATGACTTCTGTACCAGACACTGGACTAAATTGTGAATATACAGTGATACCTGCCCAGAACTAAAAGAAGTAATAACAATTGAGAATCATTTGATAAAACTCTGTGATGATCAAGGTATTGTTTGTCTGTCTGTCTCTCCCTCCAGTGGAGCAGCTATCATCCACAGAGAACTACTGACCAGTTGACATGTGGCCAGTAAGACTAAAAATCTTAACTCTAAAGTTTAGTCTTAACTTATAGTGAAATATAAATAGAAGTAGTTCAGTGGCTTCCATGTGATCAGAATTTACCATAATTAATAAAAAGTTGCAAAATTTAAATATTGGCTTAAAGTTACTCTTAATACTATTTCAAAATTTTTGGATATGTGAGATTATACTAAATTTCTCATCTTTGTCTGTTCCAAAAATTTAGAAATGCATTCACTCGAAGAAAACTGGTGAACTCAGGACTTTTCATTAAAAGGAAGAATATTTTGTTTAAGAGCATTACTCATTCCTGTGCTCTGTTTTGACTGATTCATTTTATTTATTTATTTATTTTATGTATTAATGTCCATGGAGAAGATGAAAACTTCAATGCTTATACATCACAGATGCAGAGGAAAAAAGATTAACTCACTGATAGCCACAGTCACAGTAAAAGCACCTAGCATATCATCCATCAGAAATATGCATGTGTGAGACTAAGACACACATGATGCCAGGAAGATAGTGGCTTTTTACAAGTGCTTGTGTTAAAAAGTGCAAGCCATTGCGTACATATACAGTAAGTGAATTGGTTTGGGGGAACGATTAGAGAGATATATATGACAATGAATCAGAAACACCACAGGTCACTCACACATATGACATTGTTTCTATGCCATTAAAGAGAGAGCAAAAGGTAATTTGTAAAAATGAAGAACTTTAGAAAAACACATGCAAATCCATTAAAGTGCTGCGATTGGCGGTGACATGAGTATCTTTGTGTATTTTAGACAAAAACATCTTAGAGAGATTGATTATGAGATCATTCACAAATCATCAATGTTTCATGAAAAAAAAATCTCACCCAATAAAGTACCCAGACTGCATGTAAACAGTGGGTTCAAAGAAACTGGATAAAGCTGGGGCCACGGAAAGTTATTTTGCCCATTAAGATTATTTCTTTTAAGGGTACATGTCAATGTCTTTAACAAGCTCTCTAGGATAGTAGAGGCTATGCAATAGTTTAATTTTTCTTTATAGCAATTACATGGTATTTATAATACTGCCATATCCCAGAAAACTCACTGTCTATATTATCCAAAATAAAAAAGAGATTTATCCATTACTTTCTTCTTTTATGCCATTTTACTGTCTTACCTCCCCCTCTTCTCCATGGTGTCCTTTATTGTCTTACCTCCCCCTCTTCTCCATGATGTCCTTTATTTTCTTGACACTACGCTTATGTATTCTTTTCATTTCACATGTTGGCGAAAGTCAGCCTATGTAGCTACAAATATCAGCAGAACAGGACTCTCATCTGTCTTCCTTACCTTGCTCTCTCTAGAGGAAAGCATATTATTGTTGTTGGAAGAAAGAATAAGCTTTGTACACATTTTTATTCACAAGCAGATGAATGAATACCTCTGCTAATACTTTGTTAACATTAAACCATATTATTCCAGAGCTGTGAACCAGAGACCACAGGCGTCTCTCATTAACAGAATTAATTAAGGCTGAATAAATAGAATTTTGAAATTTCTGATGAATTCTTGCCAAGGCTAAGTGGAGAAGTTATTATCTGATAAAGCTGAAGAATATCAATGCCTTCTTTTCCAGGGACTGAGTAATCTTCAATATTGATTTAAATTTCTCATTGTGATTTGTGTCCTTAAAGATTTAGAGAAAATATGGCCATGATTTAAAAATAAAGCAATCTGTATGGTGTTTTATTTCCAGTAGTGATTCTCCTAAAGTTACTGGTTGAGGCTTTACATGTTTTTTATGTGTTCACTGAAAATTTTGTCTCCAAAGAATATGACATCATTTTTGTATTATCTTTATGATTGGGTTGTATAATTTTAAATCTTTTTAGTTTGTTTTCAAGGCAAATCTCTTACTTTATGGCTCAGACTATCTCTGAACCCACAGGGGTCTTGCAACATCACCTTCTTAACTGCTAATATTGCAAGCCAGTGTCATCATGCCTGGCTCTATTTTACATTACACATGTTCTTTTAAATGTTATTTAACTTTTCTAGCATTTCCTTCCTTCCTTCCTTCCTTCCTTCCTTCCTTCCTTCCTTCCTTCCTCCCTCCCTCCCTCCCTCCATCCCTCCCCCCTCCCTCCCTTCCTCCCTCCCCCCTCCCTTCCTCCCTCCTCCATCCCTCCCTCCATCCCTCCCTCCCTCTCTCTCTCTCTCTCTCTCTTTCTCTTTCTTTCTTTCTTTCTTTCTTCTTTTATTAACCTAAGATGACAGATTCTGAGCTTTTCTAACCTGACAAGGCTGCTAATACCCAGACAAATGTCCCATTACTTGACAATCTGATCTTGCCCTGGCTCACTCTGGTCCATGTGTGTCCAAATGAATGCTATATCATCACAGTCTCACGGTACATCCTAGTCCCTCCACATGATCTCTCCACAACTTTTTTCTCCGCATGGTCCTCTTTCACCTCTCTCTGGGTTCCATCCCAACTAGGTTCAGAATTCCTATCCTATTCTCTTCTGGCAAGTTAATTGACTGATTAGCTCTTTATAAAACCAAAACTAAAAAAAAAAAAAAAAAAAAAAAAAAAAAACCAAAACTAGACTACTTCCATCTACCTTAGTCTGCCAAATGTCAGAATACTCTTGTGTTGGATTTAGTGTATGTTTTTTCTAAGACAAGGCAGTTTGCACTATAGATTATGTTAACAATGATTAAACTCTCTTTTGGAGAATGGTTTTGTGTACTGTGTAAAGAATGTCTTTGCATTATTGAAATGCTAATTTCTGTACCAACAGAGTTGAGTGCAGTCCAGACATTGGTATTGCTTACTTTTGTGAAGATCGCCTGTCTCAATGTTTTGAATATGTTTTTATCACCTCCTAACATTATTTTCTTAAACATATAAATATTTGAAAGACTACTTTAAGTAAGACCCATGTTCTGTCATCATATTGCCTGTGGGCTAGTTTATTAACAAGTGTGAATGCATGTTCCTATTTTAAGATGAGAAGTGTCCTGAGCTGAAGAAGAAGATGGAGACATTGCTATCAGAGGCCATCCACCTCATTAAAAGTCTGGAAACTGACAGAGCAGAAGCAGAACAAGCTTTGAAACAACAAAAATCAAGAAAGAAAAGAATTAGCATGAAAATTGACTCTTGGTCCATTTGGAAGCTCCAAGAACTCCCATTAGCTGTACAGAAAGGTAATAAAAGGGGTTCCACCTCCACATTAGGGTACCAGAGAGAGTGGACCACAGCTCTGGATACACTAGATGTTTCCTATAGACTATAGCATAAGTGAAATACACTATTAAACATTGGGCTGAATCCAGAGACACAAATCTTGACTGTGGAATTTTCAGTGTGTTGAAAATCTCGTTCATTAATACACACGTAGAGAGGCAAACTTTTGACATACATTACTTACCATAATTGTAGTAGTATTTGAGTTATTAAAAATTCATAAGTCTGACTCCCTTGTTGGTAATATTAGCTATGTTTGGGGGTGTAAAAAAATCCAAATTTCTAAGTGACATGTTGGGAATGACACACGCTTACTTTTGAGAACTTAGACGTAAATTCAGTCTGAAAAGAGCTTTTAGAAAGAAGGTAACTGTAAATGTTTGCAAGAGTAACTTGGACAGTAAATGTTTAAGAAGATGATGTTCTTTGGAGCATACAGAGGAAGAGCTAGGGTAGAATATCACATAACCTAAAGGTTCTGGCTACTGTGTCTTTAAAGTATATCCTGTATCATTAAAACATTCCTGACTAGTCCAGAGGCTAGAAACTTCATACCCTTTTGGAGTTAAGGAGTCATAGGCTCTGAAGTAATTTTTTAAAAATAGGATAGTCATACAATCTCTCACCTGAGATAAAGGGCCATGCTATTAATCATTCCTCTGGGATAGTAGGCATTAACTTAAAACATATGTCATGCAGAACAGATGAATAAATTTTTACTGTAACACTAAATCTCCTAAAAATATGACCTCCAAAGTAGATATGTGCATTCTGACGAATTGCAAGAAGATATTATTTAAATGGTCTTTATGTGTAATTCTTTTCTTGAACCTAATTTATTATATTAACATTCTGCTAATACATTGCTGTTTTTATAACTGACTTCTAACCCTATTTATGGAATGTACATATGATGAGAGATGAGAGGGTCAGAATAGGTGCCTTAGGACAGTGTAGATCCCCGTGCATTCTTGGGTTCCCTCGTATTTACATCCACAGAGCATCTGCAGTTTTCCTCATTGTCATTCCTCATTAGCAGTGGTAAAAAAGTTGATGTTGGTAGCTGATCTTTTGAACATTACTCTGGTAATCTTATATACCATTTAGAATCTATGGTTTTAAGTCTGTTTGGAGTAATATTCAGGGAATTGTAGAAATAAAATTAACATAGATGTGTATAAATTCTAGTAAATAATAAATGTAAATTCTCATGATGGATAATAACTTATGGTTTGGATTAACTTTTAATCAATAGTATTAAAGGTCTACTTTAATTTCGAATGTGTATTTACTTGCTTCATTTTATTTAAGTGAGTTATACATACTGTGTAATTTAAAGTCATTACTATATACTTAAGAACTTTCTGTGTAAAAAATGTTTATGAAAAACTATTTCCAGGAACCAGCTGGCTTTGTATGGATATAAATGGGACACAATCCTTAAATGTTATTAATCTGTTTATGAAGTATAAAATTAGATATTTTCTGGTTTTAGAATCTTGAAGCTTCTGGTATAATAAATTTAAAAACTCAATCTTTTGAAACAGCTGTAAGTAGGATGTTTGTCAGAACAAACATTTAATAAAATCAGGGAACCTATCTGCTGCTTCCCTGGATCTCTTCGAGGGGCTCCTCCAGACTACTTCCTATCTGCTGCAACACACGTGTTTTGTTATCATCTCCCAGAAAGCAGGTTCACAATGGCTTGTGCTAAAGATGTTTTCTTAGTCTAATTTCTTTTTGGGTCAGCCAATGAGAATCCACATGGGCACCATGAAGAGGTCATTGAGGAAGATGGGGCAATATATTTGTACATCTGGTACCTTCCTCTCTGTCTGGTCATAACAAGAGCTGAAATGACAGCTCTTGTTATCTATCCGATATCTAGTGCTATCTAAGAAATTCTTTATCTTTTTACTACAAAAAAGATAAACAGAAATATCTTCCCACATAAATTGGATGTTATATGATCCTGCAAGCTATAAATTAGTTTGTATAGCCTTGTTCTCTTATAAAATAAGGTGACACATACATTTTATCATAACCACATACTAGTAGCACAAATGAATGGCTACTTCAGACTTCTCTGGGGTAACACATGCCTACTTTTACCAGTTTCCTGTTTTCCACACATCTTTGCTTGTGGATCTGTTAATACTTCTCTATGGCTTTCTAAAGGAAGAAATCTTAGATGCTAGAATTAACATGTTTGGCAGTATATGATGCACTTTGTAGATTTGACATGTTCTGCTCAATTTGAGAACTAGAGGCAGCTTTCTAAAATGAGAATAATTTAAAGTATTCCTAGAATAGATGGACAAGGCATAGGTGGGAAGTGGAAAATGGGAATATAAGCACTCAAGGGATGGAGACTAAGAATATAAGATAAATCAACACAGTGGAATACACACACACATACACACACATATACACAGGCATACACACACACACACACACACACACACACACATATATATATATATGTATATATATATATATACTCGTGCACACATACACACATGCACATATATACACATGTACATACATTCACACACACATGCATACACACACGTATACACACATGCACACATATACACATGCACACATATACACATGCACACACACATACACATGCATACACACACAACCATACACACACATATACTCACATGCACAGGCATACACATATATACTTAAGAAGATAGACAATATAAAATAGCTAATTAACAAAAAGATGTGAAAACAAAAAAGTACAGAAAACTGTGACTGACCCTTCTACCTGGGGTCAGTTGGACACTGGCCTTTGAGGACAAAGAGAGCAGAAGGGGTGGGGACAGGGTTCTAAAAATAGGATCAGCTTCAGTGAGAAAGCTCAACATTATTTAGGGTGAACAAGGGCTCTAAAGATTTGGGAAGTGAGTAGGGAATTCTAGGGTTAATATACATTATTGGCTAGGGTGGGAATGCTTCATTTACATGAAAAAGCATTCTAAGACCAGATGGGTTCTTGGTGGAGGAGGATTTGAACCTGTAGTCTAGTCATAGACTATATGACTTTTCATAGAGATTCTTGGGAGTTGCAAGCAGAAAGGACTCATTGGTTATAAAACAGTACCTAATTATCATATGGTGGGAGGGGCTGAGCAGGATTTATGTGCTGAATCATGCAGCACTTGCAGGAAGCTTTGTGCAGGGTCATCTGCTAGATAAGGTCTGACACCTGGGCTCTCCAGAGAAGACCAGGCATCAAAGAGGAAGTCCCACTGAGAAATGGAGTCCTCCATTTTGTGCCCAGCTCAGAGAGCTTATTTGGATATTGTATACTGTGACCTGAATACCAGGGTCTTCTAACAGAAAACCAGTGACAAGATTAATCAAAAACAAAGGATAAAGGAATCAAATTAAAACTTTACACACATGATTTCTTGGTGTCCTCTATTCCCTCTGGCTATTTTAACCTTTCTACTGAATTTTCCACAGGGTTTCCTGACCCTAAGGAGAGGTATTTGATGGAGACATCTCACTTAAAGCTGAGTGTTCCATGCTCTCTCATTCTGCATAAAATATCTGACTATATTTAAGTCTTTGTATTTATTCCAATGTGCTACAGAAGAAAGCTTCTCTGATGATGACTGATCTATAAGCACAGCAGAATGTTATTAGGAGCCATTTTATAGATAGATAGAAAGAAAGATAGATAGATAGATAGATAGATAGATAGATAGATAGATCTGGAAACTTGCTGAGAAATCCTGTTTGTTTGTTTGTTTGTTTGTTTGCTTGCTTGCTTGCTTGTTTTGTAAGACTCTGATGAGCCTTAGCTTACCTGGGACCTGCTGAGTGAACAATGTTAAGACAGGGATAGATGCAAAAGCAAGAGGATTTTTATTGTTCCAGCATGCAGGGGTCATCCTGCATCCAAAAGGAGAGCCAAAGACCCTGGGCAGCTAGTTCAGTGGACCTTTATACATTTTCCAGGGGTAGCATAGAGAAACAGCAGCTAGGCACAATATGATTGGAAGAGCAGTGTGACTTTTAAACTGATTGGACTTTAGGGAATGAGGTGCCAGGGTCTTCCTTTGTCTGTGGGTGCCCAAAGATCCATCCTGTGGAATGTGTCAACATACTCTGGGCCTCCCTCACCCACAGGTAGGTCTCCACCCCCTGTTGTCTGAAGAATGTTAATTAGCCTCTCTTTCCCCAAAGGACACTTGTTCCAAAGTTCCTGAGCTGACCTCTTCAGTTTGACTTGCCTGGGCTTGCCTTGCCTTGCCCACTTCTTAGGCCTAATCTCCTAAACTGCCAATTTGAAGCCTGTCATAGAAGCGGCCTAGCCTTCTGCTGTCCTACCTTCAGTTTTGAGCTATCCCAAATTCTTGAGATGTTTAATAAATTTATTCCTTAGCAAATCTAACAAAAACATTCATTATGCAGGGACCACAAGTTAAAAAATAACATCAGTAGGATCTGTACTGTAGTCTCTTTCTGACTAAGGCGACAGATTCTTTGAGCATTGTTTGACCATCTGAGTGGTCAATATAGAAAACAAGCCTTCTCAGGCTACTCCCACAAACTTTGTGTCGTCATTGCCCTGACATATCTTACATGCAGGGCAGCATTGTACATCAAAGGTTTGTCTCTGGTTTGTTGTTTACAGTTCTCTTTTTGTAGCATGCAGAGTACATTCTTGTACCAAAGATGCTGGAACTCAAGGTGAAGGCTCTGTGTGGGAACCAGCTCGACTTCTCCATTTTCAATGAGTTGTAAATGTAAATCAGCCTAAAGCTCTTGTGAACTCACAGAGACTGAGGAAGCATGCTCAGGACCTGTAGGGGTCTGAGTAGGGTCCTTTTCATATATATCATGGCTTCCAGTTTAGTGTTTTTATGAGATTCCTGAATGCACCAAAATGTGGGTCTCTGATTTTTCTATGTTTGTTTAACTTGTCCAATTCCAATGTAATAATTTTTGTTTTATTTTATCTTATCTGGTTATATTTTATTACTATTCCTTAGAAAACTATTTGTTTCATAATAAGAGTCAAAAAAGAAGTGGATTTGGATGGGAGGGTAAGTGGGGAGAAACTAGAAGTAGAGAGATGGGAAACCATAATCAAGATATATTGTGTGAAAAAATGAATTTAGTTTTAATAAATGAAAAAAACAAAATTAAATAAAAATTGTATCATGAACCACCACTATGTCCTCCTCCTTTTCTTCCCCCTCCTCATCCCTCCTTACTCTGTTTTCTCTCCTCTCCCCCTTCTTCTCCCTTACTTTTAAAATATAGACTCTTACTGTGTAGTCAAGGCTGTGTTGAGGTTCTCATCATCCTTCCTCCTCCACCTCCATACTGAGATAATAGGTGTGCAGCACTACATTCAGCCTGCGGTTCTGATTACTGATAATTAAAACATTTAGAATACGTTTCTAAGAGTAATATTTCACCAAATATAAATGTTTATAGAAAAAAGGAGTATCAGTAAGTAAACAGATAATCAAAATATTTCTCTAGACATTAACAGAAAGAATTTTGATTCCATAACTAGAAAAGCCTCAATGCAAAATATTCAAGGGTATAAAACATAACACTATGTATGATTTTGTAAGTGTAATTGCGGATGTCTAAAAAATTCCACAGCAACAGAATCAACAACTGATATAAGAAGGTATATACAGCAAAGGAGAGAGAATCAGTATAAATATAAAAACTACAGCCTAACCTATGAAATTAAGGCACAAAAATACTTAATGATGTCATCAAAAACTCATAAGAAAACTTATTTCAATTTTGTTTTATTCCAAAAATCCAAGATGGAGGCCCTCTTCTGTAATTTCCTTATAATTGTCTAAGTGCATATTAATATATAAAATAATTAGAAGTAATTTCTGTGTCTAAGACTTCAAGCATTTTTATCCAAAGAGATAATGCTTGCCCATTTTTTTTCAAATTTAATTTTTTTTCATTCTAATTTTCTTTCTTTCTTTCCATGGGCCTTGTTTGGTGTCAGGTTAATATATATATATATATATATATATATATATATATATATATATAAACATATAATTATAATATATACTAAATATATATTATATATTCATATATATAACATGCATATATTTATATACAAATATTTGTATATTAATACATATAAATAATAATATAATTATATAAATAATATATATAATATACTGTATGATATGTGATATATGAGATATAATTTGATATCTGGTATATGATATATAATTTGATATATGATATATAATAAATATATGATATATTATATAATAATATACAAATTATAATAATATATAGTAATATAATATGTAATATATATATCAAAATATTACTTATATTTTTGTTACAGATATTTTATTTTCAACATCTTTGTATTCATTCATTCATTCAACCAGTCAGTCTTTAACAGTGTCTCATATATTTCAGGCTGACATTGAATGAATTCCTATGTAGCTAAAGTTGACCTTGATGTTTCTGCCTGTACCTCTTAAAATTACATAAAATGCCACTGTGTGTGTGTGTGTGTGTGTGTGTATGTAAAATCATCAGGTTTTTTTGTTGATGGTAACAAATTTGATTTATACTAAACATTATCAATCTTCAGTGTTGAGATTACAGGTGTGCGAAGAATTGCCATACCTGTTGGTGCTGAGGTTCTAACTCAGAGCATTGTGGATGCTGTCAAACAGTCTTTGAACTGAGCCAAACCTGAATGAATTCATTTTATATGCTAATTTTAGATTAATAAATATTTCATTATTTATTTTGGTAAATCAATCCTATACTTACAAAAATTTTCATTAAAGTTTTTTGGTATTTTTTCTATAATTGGAGCATCCTAAATAAGAATCATGGCTACCCTCTCATTTTGACACTTGTAAGTCCAATTTTATCAATTTTATCAGTTTTATATATTTCTGGAAGGCCTCTACTCTTTCAAACTAAAGGTCATCAACTAATAAAGCATGTTTTAGTCCTTTTGTTCATAAATGAAAGAAACAATATGTTTTACAATTCAATATTTAAATAACCCTTTTTTAGGGTTATTAAGATTCATAGATGAATAATTTCTAAAGCTAAAGTAGCTTCTGTATACTATCAAGCATTTCTTTCTGGATTGTCTGATGTCAGCTCTGAACTCGGTGTTGCTCTCGTTAATTAAATTTTAGAACACGACATCTTCTCCAAAGACATTGCAGAGCTGCAAAACCATCTTAAAGACATGGCAGACAAGGTGGACCATCTGCAGGAGCAGAAGGAGAAGCTGGAACAAGCCAATACAAAGATCCAGACGGACATAGACTACATGATTACTCATAGCATTCTGCTGGAGAAAAAGCGCAAGCAGGAGCTAGAAGCTCTGAGAAAGCATTACCGTAAAAAGTTTGAGGTGAGTGAATCTGTATCTTCTTGGTTATTCCAAAATATTTGTACTATAAGAACTGAATATGTCTTCTAATGTTGATCTGTAGATTATTTCTCAAATAAGCTGTTTAATGATAATTTATGGGTATTCATTTAGACATTATCTTTGAGACTTATCTGTATACCTAGGATGTTTAATAATATTTGACTGATTAAAATTATAGAGACTCAAAACAACCTTGTTATTTTTAAATTATAGTTTTAACTCAGTGAGAAAGGAAGTAGAACATATCAACAATTTAATCACTGATAAAAATTACAAACCTAACAGTACTTCAAATGATTATATGATACCAATCACTCTGTGGAATCATTCTATAGAGAAATAATTTATTTGCAACTGCCCCACAAAAAACAAATTTACCTCATATTAGTGCTTGATCATTTTGAAGTAAATAAAATAAGTCCTTCCAGGTTTCCCACAAAGTCATTTTCCACCATCATCATAAAAATAACGTGTATATTTCATCTATTCATTAAAACAATGTAGCAATGTTACATCTTTGAGTTACACAATATTATTATACTCTGACTATGTAAGTCTCTGAATTTTCTTTTTTAAGGTAAATTTTATTTTTGAACTTTTATTTTTGGCAAACTGGAGTTTTGTTAATACATATCAGAAAAGAAACTCAGATCACACACACGCACACACACACACACACACACACACACAGAGAGAGAGAGAGAGAGAGAGAGAGAGAGAGAGAGAGAGAGAGAGAGACAGAGAGAGACAGAGAGAGAGACAGAGAGAGACAGAGAGACAGAGAATGTGTGCTTGCTAGTCTGTAGGTATACCATGTGCATTCACACATGTGTGGAGCTAGAAAATGGTGTCCTCTCTCCAGAGCTATGGGTGGTTGTGAGCCCCTGGATGTGGGTCATTGAGACCAAGCCAGGCTTGTCTGCAGGAACAGCTGTTGTTCTTCACCACTGCTCCATTTTTCCAGCTTCCTGCATTGTTTAATGTAATTAAACTACTCTTCATAGGTACAAAACTAGTGTATTCTATCACATATATATCAAACAATTTATTTAATGTGTTCTCTCTCTCTCTCTCTCTCTCTCTCTCTCTCTGTGTGTGTGTGTGTGTGTGTGTGTGTGTGTGTGTGTGTGTGATCTGAGTTTCTTTTCTAATATGTATTGACAAAACTCCAGTTTGCCAATATACAATAATTCCACCAATGTTCTTATTGCAATGTACATATTAACTTCCTCAGTTGTATACCTAGTGATTACTGAATAGTAGGCAAGGTCCATTCCATTAGCTAATGTGCCACTGTTCTCCAGAGTTCTTCTGAAAACTTGCCTGGAGTAGTGCTTATGTTGAAGCCTCATTTTCTCCTTTTGAAGAGTAGTGGTTCTTCCTATATCCTTCTACAATTTGACAATGTGTCAGCTGGAGTTATGTGAGTTATGTCCCTGTTTTCATGGTCTTCTTTTGCTTCCACTGGGAAAGAGTACGAAACTCTGAGAAAACTCCTTGACAAGATTGACCCATTCAAAACAATCACCTCTCATTATTTCTAGGTGTGCTAGCTAGTTGCATGTCAACTTGACACAAGCTAGAGTTGTCTGAAAGACAGAAACCTCAGTTGAGAAATGCCTCCATATGATCTAGCTGTAGGGTATTTTTTTAAAATTAGTTATTCATGGGGGAGGACCCAGGCCATTGTGGTGATTCAATCACTGGGCTTGTGGTCCTGAGTTCTCTAAGGAAACAGACTGAGCAAGCTATGGGGAGTGAGCCAGTATGCATCATGCCTCCATGGCCTCTGCATCAGCTCCTGTCTTCAGGTTCCTGCTGTGTTTGAGTTCCTGTTCTAACTTCCTTCAGTGGTGACCACTGCAGTCGAAGCATAGGTCATATAATTTCTTTCCTTACTAACTTGCTGTTTGGTCATGGTGTTTTGTCAAGCCATAGAAACACTGAAACATTAAGCTTCCCTGATATCTAGAGATGATGCTGTGGCTCACACCTGGTGACAGACATGAGGCAACCTCTGGTATGGAGTCAGGAGAAAGGATGCTGAACTGAAAAGCAGAAAGCTACTGAAACCCTAGTGCTTTAAAGAAAAGGTTAACACGGCCTTGTTTTAGCAATTATAGCTGACCTTGCTCCAATCCTAAGTGGCATTGTCCTTGTTTGTTTACACTGGTGTCTATTTGATGAGATGGAGGTTTTTCTCTGTGAGTGGCCTTGGGTATTGCTGTAGGCAGAGGAGGCAGTGTTATCAGTAGCAAGGAGAGGAGGTTTGGGAATGACAAGAGCTCATTGCAACAGGTCAAGAGAACAGAAGCCTTTGTGCAAACTTACCAGAGATGCACTGTGACTAGTTTTGTGTCAACATGGGGGATGTTTCATTAAATGCCTCTGTCTTAGGCAAGAAGAACATTTGAGTAAAACCGGTTACCTTTTATCATCCAATCAGTTCAAGTCCTGAACAGCATCAAAGCTGACCTCCTTTTAGTAAAATGGAAATCTGAAAGCATAACCTTTGATTTTGAACTGCATATTTGCCTGATCCGGCCTGGGAGACTACATTGTAGATTTTGGACCTTAATCTAAATCCACCATTGTGGGTGGGTCTTCTCTCCTGTTGGACCATTTTCTAAAGAATCCTGGTTTTCTTTGGGGAATGACTGGGCCCCGTCACTGCTGCCTCAGTTCTCCCCTTGCTATGCTCCCCTTGCTGTGTGTTCAGTTTCACAAGTGGAGCTTCTGATCAACTGGTTTTAACTCAGTCTGCCACCTCCAGTTACCTCAGGGGTGAAAGTAAGACAGTCTGTTCTTTTGGTTTCTGTTGTAGATATAAACATTTAATCTCAGTCATACCCCATCTTTTATCATTAACTTCTCAGAAAATAATGCACAACTTTTATATTTATAAATGTTAATCAGCACTAGGGCTAAGCAGATATCTACCCTCTGAGTTCTTATGCCTACTTCCCTATTAATAACTCCAAGTTATAACTTGCCATGCTGTATCTGGGCAGCTCTTCACTCCAACTGGATAGCTGTCATGGCTATGTTTTCATGGTTCATGTACCCATGGTATCTTCTACTCTCTCCACCTTCTTCTTCTTCTTCCCCTCATGGTGCTGCCTCAGACCCCAAGATTAGAAACCAAAACTCCACCTACCTCTCTTATGCCCAGCTATAGGCTATTGACATCTTTATTTAACCAATATTTTTAAATTAAGAAGTAAGGTCACATAACATTACTTTGTATACACGCAGATTCTCACCAGGCCTTGGGGGCCAGTATTTAGCATAATACATAGCACAAGACATAACCTCAATATGTTTCTGCAGAGAAAGGCAGGAACTGTGTTGAAACTTCACTCTGGCTGCACATCATCAGAAGAAGTAATTCCCCATAATACAAATGAGACACTACTAGGGATGGTGACATATATTATTCACCAATGTAAAAAAAAAAAAAAGCCTACAGTGACACAACAGAAGAAAAGTCGTATTCTGAACAAGAAAGCACATCTTCCATTTATGAAATGAGCATAACTGACAAAACTCAAGATTGAAAAACAGAATTGTGAGCACTGCAGGGACCAAATGTCTCCTCAGAGAGAAGCAGAAGCATACAGGGCTAAAGGAAACAGGCTTACTAGCTTTTCAGAGTGCGGCCTTAGAATGGGATTCATGTACTGCTTGTTTAAATCCCTACTATAAGCTTCCAGATCTTGAAAACTTTTTGTAAACCTTTGTTCTTTGCTTTCTTCATTGCTAAAATGATGTAATAAGAACCCGTGAGCCATAAACTTAGTGTCCACCTGAATTAAATAACAGGGATCAAAACAGAGGCTACCATAACATCCAGAGTTTAATATGCATACAGAAATTCCTAACTGTAGATAACATACATCAAAAAGGAATAATCAAGATTAACAGCGTCCATGCAAATAATTAAATCTCAACACAGAAGGTAGGGGTGACTGCAGCACCTAGAATAAGATAATACTGGGATTCAGCTGAGGGCTGTCCAGTTCTCTCCTTGAGCAGTAGTACATCAAGCCTACACCCAAATAATTCACAGAATCTCACGTTCTCTATCACTATACACTTGTCTGTTCTCAAATGCTTGTCCAGGACAGGCAGAGAACAGCCTACCTGCTTTAGAACCTGCCAAAACTACTCAGTTGATCACTCTGTAGGAAGCTCCTAAAACTTAGCATGCTCTACCTTGGTGGCATGCTTGATCATGTAACAGGGAAGATGGTATCCATGTTTTGCAATTATACCAGAGACTGATTAATTGTTTACTTTGGCATCATTCTTTTTATGTTGTCTGTGTATTGATTAAACTAAATCCAAAATCATAAATTATCAAAGGTACATCACATTTAATTTAAAAAGCACATGCTATCTAAAATATAGCATGAATAATGAAAAATTTAAACTATATAATAAACATTGTCCAAGGATCCAAGTAGGAATTTATCAACAAAACCCTACTAAATATTAACTTACTGCACCCCATAATTGATCTAGGATTTAGTGGTAGTGCAGTTGGATGTGACCTAGCCTATGAATAACTAATCATTTCAATATTATTTTAAACACCCATTCCACAGAAAAGGACAGCCTTACATGAATTCAAGCTGATACTTTTAATAGCAGAATTTTGTGAAGTTTTTGGAGATTTTTAACAGAATATATATCTGTAAATATGATTGAAAATGTGTTCAAAGTAATCCTCTATCAAAACAGGAAAATGATAATGAATCACCTCATGCATAATTCCTTTTAGGAGGCTAGAAGTTACTTGATATTAAGAGATGTAGTTCTATAACTTAGACTGTCTCCAAAATAAAAGAAAAAGGTATGATTTTTATCAAAAGACCCTTGAGATTTACTTGTCATAATTAAAATGCTAAAGCGAGAATGGAACTTCTTTAACCCTGGTGCTGAATTTGGACGGATGCAGATTCTGAGGCCAGACACATCTACCAAGAAAGATTTTTTTTAAATTAAGATATTATAATAAAAAGACATAAATTACAGACTTTTACAAACAGCACTAGCATTCATATTAACCTGAAACCCTGCAGTCATTTCAAGCAAAAGCAGGAGAAAAATGACGACACAGGACATGATGTGTGCTAAAGAGACTACTTTCACCAAAGCAACGATGCAATAAAATTAAATACAAAACTTAAAATGATAAAATAACTTTCTCATGATATAACTGAAATAACAAGTCTAAGACTTTTTCTTGCAAATATGTTTATTTTGTTTTAAAACTTTCCAGTAGATGCTTGTGAGACGGGCCAGAGGTTAAGAGTATTTGCTGTTTGGAATTACTCTTTTGGTCTATCAAGGCTTGGAACTGCCTGAAACTCCAGCTCCAGGTCTGCCTGGAGAGTCTTCTGGCCTCGTAGGCACCAAGCATGCTCATCATGTGCAAGTGATCAAGTTTCTTGGAATACGGAGGCTTTTGTGTTCTGTTGGTGAGAATTAACACTGTTAATCTTTTTCCTGGAGAGTAATTTGCCAATCCTCATTCAGGAAAGCCCTTCCCTTCAGACTCAGCAGATTCTGGTTTTAGCAGTGCATCTGAAGAAAATATTTAAGTTTGGAAAGTGTCTTTGCAGCTTGCTTCAGCACAGTGCGGTTTGTGTTCCTCACATTTGCTCATAAGTTGTGCACAATGTCTTTTCGTGTGTCTGGTAATGGAGAAGAGCAGCAAGTGTCATGTGGTATAACTCAGACAAGGGAGGTGGACAGGAGAACACGCAGAGAGGAGAGATGGAGACAGATAGAAAGTGCTGACGGTCTTCATTGATTACTAAAAGTAGAAGCTTCAGAGTATTACTGGAAGGTAGCAATGATTACTTCTGATTAAAGTGAGTACATGTGATTTTATTTTCATTGTACCTCCACATTTTCATATTTTTGCACATTAAAAATCAATATCCTTCAGTGGTTTAAAAGATGATTTTAACTTGAGCGCATAAACCTATAACTTATATGCTTCTGTAGCATAAAATGAACTGTCAGTCACGGTAGGGAACATAGAACCCTATTTCCTACACTGAACACATTTAGAGGATTAATTATGGTAAGAAAATATACGTTAATAACTTTAAACATAAAATATGAGTGACATTGGGAAACTTTAATTAATCATTCATAAATATATGGGCAACATATATTTCATTTCTAGGTAATGGAAAAATTTAGAGCAATTCATGAAGAACTTAAGGAGTCCGTGGATCAGTGTGAAGGTGCAAAGTTAAGGCTTAAGTATATGAAAGAAGAGGATGAAAAAGAGATTCAAGAAGAGTTAACAAGTGCAGCATCCTATGAGTAAGAATTTGCCCTAAAATACTATGTATAGTATCTAGAAATGAAAGGTTAACCAAACTGTAATAAATACCACTGCTCAAAACTTTCAAAGACACAGAATTTAAATTGCTTAAGCCAATATTATCACCAAGATTACGTCAAATGAATTTTGAATATTTAATTTACAAATCTATGTAAATTCACAAAACAGTATATTTCTGTTTTATAATGTCATGTATATTGGCAAATTTCATGAGGATAAAGCATAACAAAATGTATCTCCCTGTCACCTGCATGCAAAAGGGATTTCCTTATTTATTTAATGAGATATCACACATTTTGTGAAGCAATGCAGTAGTTATAAGCATGTTACTATTTCAACTTGTATTTATTTTCTTACTAATAGAACAATATTTTAAATGCATAGATTCTCTTCTACTTATTAATAGTTGAGATTTTTATGTCTTTGCATAAATTTCTAAAGTAAAGAAATCTAATACATTCCTATCTTTGTTAGAGTTTCTATTTCTGTGATAAAACATCACAGGGAAAAGTAATTTGGGGAAGAAAGGGTTCATTTTATCTTATAGCTCGTATTGCGTCATTCAGGTTAGTCAGGGCAGGAACTTGGATGGAGAAGCGGGTACAAAGGCCACAGAAGAGTGCAGTTCATTTGCTTGTGCAGCCTGTTTTCTTGTAGAACTCAGGACGACCAGTCCCTGGATGGAATTTCCAACAGTAACTTGGGCCTCATATGTCAGTCATCAATCCAGCTCAACCTCACCCCCACCAAGTCACCAAAAAAGCAGCACAAACTTTCCACTAGCAATTCTGGTGAGGACATTGTCTCACCTCAATCTTCCATCTTCCAAAAGGATTCTCTCTGTGTCAAATTGACAAAGACTAGCCAACACACCTCCTGGTTTCTTTCATTGACTTAAAATTTCTTTTGGCTTAAAGTGACATCAAAGACTTTTTTCTTTGTTTAAATTGATTCATGGTTTAGTAGGGACAATTAATCGCATGTTAAAACCACTATGAAGTTATCATCAAATGCATATATGCAAATGAGTACAATTAGTACAAACATTATGATCTAGATAACATCCATCCGCTAAGATGTATATATTTTGTCACATCCATAACATCTTTACAGTGTGCTTAAACTGGGACTGGAGCAAGAGTTCAGGGGTTAAGATCATTTGCTGCTCTTGCAGAGGATGAAGGCTCAGTTCCCAGCATCTCGGTTGTGGCATCCAACCATCTGTTCTAGGGGATCCAGTGCTAACTTTTGGTCTACATGGACACCAGCACATCTTCTTTTTAGTTAGCCTTATATAACTGGGAAAGCACTCATTAGTTCCTTATTAAGAACATTGTTTTCTATGCTTTCATATCATAGAGATTAAGTTTTATACATCAACATTAGTATTATTTAGGTGATTGTTCAAAGTTCATAATCTCATGTTCAACCCAGACCTACTGAACATGAATCTGTACTTTAGAAAGATTCCCCCCACACACACCTTTTAAATTTCAACAGGAATATTTAATATTAGTTTATAGTAGAAACATGTAAAATCAATTTTTATAATGTGCAAAATCAAGACTTAAGCAATATACAAAGGATACTTACTCTTAGCATGAAAATTTCAAAAATGTTATAGCTGCCCTGTCTCTTTAGCTTCAGGTGTAGTAATTTTTCTGTAGATATTTCTTTACATTCCAGTCATTGTTCCCACCTCAGTCCCTCCTCCCACAGCTCCTAATCCCATTCCTCCTCCTCCTCGCTTCTGAGAGGGTGCTGCCTCCACACCCCACTAGACCTCCCCCTTCCCTGAGGCCTCAAGTCTCTCAAGGATCAAGCACATCTTTTCCCACTGAGGCCAGACCTAGTGCCAGGGGCCTTGGACCACCTCATGTATGCTCCTGGTTGCTGGCTTAGACTCTGATAGCTCCCTGGGGTCTGGGTCAGTTGAGACTACTGGTCTTCCTATGGGGTCACTCTCCCTTTCAAGTCTTTCAATCCTTCCCCTAATTCAACCATACTGGTCCCCAACTTCAATACAATGATCAGGTGTAAGTATCTGCCTCTGTTTCAGCCAGCTGCTGGTAGGGCCTCTCTGAGGACAGCCATGCCAAGCTCCCAACTGTAAGCACGTCATAGCATAGTAGTGTCAGGCCTTGGTGACCCATCATCCCTGTAAGATGGATCCCAGATTGGGCTGGTCATTGGACCTCCTTTCCTTAAGTCTCTTCTCCATTTTGGTCCTTGAATTTCTTTTAGACAGGAACAATTCTGGGTCAGAAATTTTGATTGTGGGTTAGTAGCCTTGTCACTCCACTTGAGGGCCTATCTGTCTACCGGAGGTGAACTCTTTGAGTTTCTTCTTCACAATGTTGGACATTTTGGATAAGGTCACCCCCAATTAGTCCTGAGAGTGTTTCAACTCCCGGGACTCTGGCAACTTCTAGAGTGTTCACCTGCCTCCCTCTCCCTAAGGTTGCTTATTTCTAAGACAATGTTAGAGAAAATATTATTTTTCCTGCTCCTTGCTACTTTTGAGTTAAATATTGATAAAAGATTATAAAATTCTGTCATATGGCACCAGGTCTAGGGCTCAGTGGGTAAAAGTTCTTCTGTAAGCATTAGGACCTGCATTTGAATCCCTAAAATCTAAGTGTGACCTTGGACGGCTGTTTATGTCTATAACCCTAGTGGTGGGCAGGCAGACAAACCAAGCCAAAACCAAGAGAACCTCATGTTCAGTGAGAAGCTGTCTCAAGGCAATGAAGCTGAGAGCTGAAAGTAACAGAGAAAGACACTGGATGTCCTCTTTTGACTTCCACATGGGTGTATGCATTTATACACACACATACACACACATATACATATATATAAAATGAAACACACATGTACACACACCACACATTTACCCACAAGAAACTTTACACTATGATGCCATCTAAGTCACCATATTTGGTATTCTATTATAGGTTTAGTTCCTATATTTGATGGTTTATACTCATATGCATATAAGTTTAAAGTGATTATGATATCCTGAGATATCCATTGGTTTCTTGTCACCACAAATTCACTCTTTTTGGTTTTTACAATTCTTTTTGTTCCATAAGCTTATTTATAAAGGTAGTATTACTAGATTTTAATTTTATTAATGTTTTGAAAATAGTATCAAGTTCCAATGTGTTGGATTATTTATATTTTAGATTCACTAATAAACATGACACTGACAGGAATATTTATTCCATTACAGACAGCGTGATTTAAATGTTGGGTCACTGTATACACTCATAGATCACTAGTATACTCCTTGAACATAAACTATTTGTCCTGGTTTGCTTCTTGGACTGTCTTCCATGTTACTTATTTTCATTCAATTCTTTCTTCTTCTCTTTAGGTGATAATAATTCCATTTTATTATTTTGTAAGATGTTTATATAGTCAGATTCAAAACACATTGGATTGTTGATATTTTGGGCAATACAAAAATAATTAAAAGTTTACTCTATCTACTCCCATTCACTTAAATGATTGCAGATTGCAAAATGTTTTATTTCTATGGCCTATGAGAACACTTTCAATATTTTATTTTATAGGAGGATTTAAAAAATAGACTTACAGTCATAACAGCCATTTCTTCCCCTTTTGTTTCTGTCTTGAGTTCTCCTTGGCTGACAGATCTCTTAGAATAACATCTTCAATGAATTTATCTTGAATAGTTAAGGCTGATTATGAAAGAAAATGGGTTTAGTATAAATAAGACATCAGGGCTGGAGAGATGCTCAGAGAGTTAGACCACTGGCTCTTCTTCCTGAGGGGACCTAAGCTCAATTCCCAGCACCCTCATGGTGGCCCACAGCTTTCTGTAATTTTGATTCAGGGAAATCTGATGCCCTTTTCTGGCTCTTGTGGGTAACACGCATGCAAGGGTTACAGAGACATGAATGTAGAAGATGCCCATGTACATAAAGTAAGACTTATAAAATAACCTAAATAAACAAAATATCATACAGTCTCTGAATTTTAATTTTCCATTAGGAAGAGAGTTCATCCTGTGACTTGTACTGTACTTTTAAAGATCATCTATGTTCTTGAGACCTTAAAGATTTATTTATGTCTATGTCTATGTGTGAATGTGTGCCACAGATGTTCAAGTGCCCAAGAAGGTCAAAGGGGGCAATGAATCTTGGAGCAGTAATTACAGACAACTGTGGACCACCAGGAGCTGCATTTATGCCCTCTGCAGTAGCTGCATACTGTCTTAACCACTGAGCCATCTCTACAGGCCTCTTTGTTTTTGAGGTTTAGTTTAGTTTATTTTTACATTAATCTAGATATAAACTACTTGCTCAACTACATAAATAAATAAATAAATAAATAAATAAATAAATAAATAAATCGAAAATTAATGTCATCTAGTCGGGTTTTGCCACCTGTTGTTCTCATGGATATTCTTTATTTACTAAATTCTGGGGTTATTTGCTGATATAATTTATATAAATTTCACACTAAATTTCTTTTGCCATTCAAGTTTTCCATTAGCAATACCTCCTGCGCCTGGGCTTTGTGTGTATGTGTGTGTGTGTGTGTGTGTGTGTGTGTGTGTGTGTGTGTGTGTGTGTATTTCAAGCAGAATGCTGTTCAATGACAGACCAATAATAATATTCCTTAATAATTTTAATTTTTCTGTTTTAGCTATGCTAAGTTATACAGTACTTTTCCCCACACGTTTGTTTTCCTTATTTTTCTTTATAAGTAATTACAGACCCATAGAAGTCTATGGTTCTCAGTTCCTGTTCCCATCTCCAGGTTTCTTCCAGTAGGGGAGAATTTAGAGATTAGAACTATGATATCAGACTAGGAAACAGGCCCTACCCAGTTTTTTCCATGTACCATGTTTTTACATGCACTAATTCACAAGGATGAATGTGATTGCATCTGTAATTACATGTAATTTTCTCTTGTGTGTAAATTCACTACCTACTGCATTGATTCAAGTACGGCATGCTGTCATCTCCTATGTTGCCTATCTTTGTAGCTCTATTCTTTATCTGACCCCTCATCCTCAGATCATCATTTGGACACGTTTGGACATGCATCACAGAACGAGCAACATTTGGGTTCCTGTTTTTGTTTCTGTTTTTATGTTTTGCTCTTTTTTGCCATTAAGGTTAATCCACCGTAGCAGATAAATTTCAAGAACACCTTGGAATTTATTACTAAGTGGGATTTCATGGTGTGCTTGTGCTGGGTTTACCTAACCAACCACACTTTGGGGGATTTGGTTAGTTTTTACTTTCTTGTTAGTCTTGTTGCTTTAGAAATTTATGTGCTAGGTCTGTGTGAGCATTAAGTTTTCTTGTCAATGGAAGGCCCGTCTCTGAATCTGATTGCCAGACTATGTGCTAAGTATATATTAGTTTTTTTTAAAAAAAAACTGCAACCATCTGCACAGTGTAGAGAAACAGTTAAACATCCACACCAGCTAGAAGAGATCACTTTTTGAAAGAAAACTGTTCAGTCACTCTAGCATTTTTTTTAACATTGAAGTTTTATTTCAATTTTCTTTTGTACATTTTGTGCTGACATGATAGCAAATTCTTTCTTTTACGAAATATCTGTTCAAGTGCTTTTTTTGGCCGATATAGTTAATTTTTGAATAGAGAATTCAACTTTAGTTTTAAAAGTTAGATTTGTAAATTGAAACTATCTTACGATTTTAAAAGGTTTAACATTTAATCCCTTTATGGGGGTATTTTGTTAGAATTCAGTTTGTCAATTCTTTTTTACAGGCTTGGTGCTATGGGAAATCTCTTGTTCTAATGCTCAAATTGTAAACTATTTTCTTCTAACCTATTGTTTCTAGCTTTACATGTTGTACTTGGAAGCATTAGGAGAATGATTCTTGAGATTTAGTCAGATTTAGCTCCTTTTCTTTCTGTCTCTCTATTTGAGCATCTATGTAATAAGGCACCCTGTGTCACACTGCTTTGGTTAAAGGGCTGAGAGACCAAATATTTGGGTTCAGACTCCGTTTAAGAAACCCAGCTTAAAATTGAACTCAAGTTAACTAAGAGGCCCAGCACCAGTTTCCAGGCTACCTCCTCCAACAATGCCTATGTCTAGCACCAGTTTCTAGCTTATACCCCAACAAGTTCTGGGTCTAGCACCAGTTTCTAGCTTATACCCCAACAAGTTCTGGGTCTAGCACCAGTTTCTAGGTTATTCCCCAACCAATCTGTACCTCCTGGTTATAAGTCTGCCCCCTGTCACTTCACTTCTTAACAACCACCAGTCAGGAGGAAAACAGAAGTCACATTTATGGTTTGGCTCCCAGTACCAGCCAATTATGTTAAATGTCATAGTGGACCCCCCATCAGATGTATACCAGGCTAGACACCTCCTTCTTGCCTCTATAAATGCTTGCCTGAGTCTGGGCTCGAGGCTCCTGCCCATTCTCCCGCATCAGAGATGGGTGTAGCCCAAACTCCAGCTTGAATATAGAGATCCTAGAGTGATTACATCAGAATTTGGCTTCTTGGTGGTCATTTGGGGGTTCACAAACATATACTGGCTCAACAGGGCACATGAAACATTGTCAAGATTCATCAAGTTCTATTTCCATGGCTCTGATTGTGTCTACTGGGTTCTGTTTCGCTGCTTTATATGCAAAGTACTCTGCCAATACCACCCTTTTGTTAAATTAATATACTTGTATACTAGTTCTTAACAACAGAGTGAGAGGGTGTGACTGCCTCTCCCTATTGGGTTTTTCTGGTTAATGGACGTGAAAATGGTGATATTTAAATGCCAACTAGCTTTCCATCACTTTATTACCCAACTTCTCCATAAGACAATCCGAAACAAACTCCCCAAATATGTATATTCTCTTGGGAAGAAGGAGAGTACGAGTCTGCTTTTATACTCACTCCTCTTTACTTGATGTCTGAGCTTTTTAGAAATTTAGAACTGCTGTGGGATGGGAGAATTTTAAAGATAAATGCCATTGATTCCTAATAAGTTAGAGAGTGGTTTAAGTACAATTGTCTTTTCAATGTGGATAAAATTCAGCTTTGCTTTTATCTTAGGAAAGAACTAGATAAGCTTACCAGTCTGGATGCCCACTATACAACCTCAATCGAATCTGTGAACCTGGACATTGAAGGCGATGAAGAAACAGTGAGTGAGGTGCTGAAAGAAACAGAGAATACATCAAATGAACTAGCAAATTTAACGAGAATGGTGAGTTTTTCATACTTTGAAATATTTAGAAAATGGTTTGGAGCTAGAAATAGCACATTTTTCACTGCCAGTTATAGTATAGCAGCCAATTTCCTACCAGTACTTGTTTCATATTGTTGGATAGCAAAACAGATTTGAAAACTCAACAGAATGCTTATTTTATTAGTAATTAAAATTTGTATTTGTGTTAGTTTATGCTTGTTATATGAAGTTATGTGTTTCTTAATGACATTTTCATACAAGTATGTCATGTACATTGGCCACAATCACCTTCAATTACCCGCTTTTCTCCCTCCTATGAGTTCTTTACCTGAATAGTACCTGTAGGTATATATAAATATATATGTGTGTATGTATATGTATGTACATGCATATAGGACATGGATATATACGTGTGACATCTAGATGTCCCACATGATTGGGAACATGATATTTGTATATTTCTGAGTTTGATCTGCTGTATTTATCATAATCATCTACATTTTCATCAAGTTTCCTGCAAATGCTATGATTTTTGCCCAAGTAAAACTCATTTCTCTCTCACTCTCTCCCCTCCCTCCCTCCCTCCCTCCCTCCCCCCCTCCCCCCTTCCCTCCCTCCCTCCCTCTCTCTCTCTCTCTCTCTCTCTCTCTCTCTCTCTCTTCAGACCTGTATTACCAAGTTGCTTGATGCACTCACCTATCAATGAGCATTTAGACTGATTTCAAACTTGGCTATTGTAAATTGTGCCAAAATAATCACGGACACACAGCTTTGTTCGTGTGTATTGACTTAGATTCCTTTGTGTCTAGACTGTTCCAGTGGTATATTTGGATCATACAGCAGTTTGTTTTTTGTTTTTTGTTTTTGTTTTTTTTTTTTTTTGAGTAATCTTCATAGTGATTTCTGTAATGGGTGCTGAGGTTTAGATTTATACCCTGTGGTTGAAATAATTTTTTTCCTTCCCAAGTTTATTTTGGTTATGATGTTTTAACACAGCAATGGAAACTTTAAGTAAGACAGAAATTGATACCAGTCTCTGAGATATTGCTTTGACAAATCTGACCATGTATTTTTGGGAAGATTTTAGAACGTTGGAATGGAAAAGCCATTGCTTGGTATGTTGTTTGGGGAGCATGTAGGATAAGGCTGAAGGGGACATAGATGATTGAGACCTGACTTGTGAAGTCTCAGAGAGAAGCAATGACTGTAATAGGGCTATTTGTGTGATACTGTGAAAAAAGCATTTATGCTTCTGGTCATCTGGAGCTGAAGAACAGGCTGTAATTAATAAGGCCTGTTCCCACCATAGTATGGAGGCCATCACCACCATAGTAAAACTTTTGCTTTGCTGAGACAACAGGTGCTAGTTGGCTTGGATTGCAGAATCAACTGTGATTAAGATTTAGGAAAGTTTTTCCTCTGAGTCAGCACATGGAAGCTATAATCTGAGGGAGCCAATTCTGCACCTCATGCTGACTGCTGACTTGGCAATATGTAAGAGTCTCCCAAGTGGTACTTGTTTGTTTTGAAGGCATGAAAGAGGAAAGGATCATGGAGAGAAGTTGAAATTTGGTATAGTGTGGCAGAAACAGGGTCTGTTAACAAAGGCTAGAAGAATCAATTAGTGGGGATCTTGCCACAGTTGCTACAGAAACCACAGGAATAGAAGGGATCATGGAGAGAAGTTTGGATTTGGTATCATGTAACATGGTCAGAGTCCCTAAAAGTGCCTAGGAGAGAAAATAGTGAAGCTAGGGTAAAACCTCAGCATTGTGGAGATGTCAGTACCATGCAAAAGCCGCCATAAACTGCATCATCCATGGGATGTTAACAAGCCTGAGCATGAGAGATTTTGTGTGTGTGTGTGTGTGTGTGTGTGTACACACACACACACATACACACATATACACACTCTGTGGTAGGGGCTTTGGACCTTTTAAATCATCGGTCCCTGGAGGGTGACATGAAGCTTTGCACTGTTGGATTCTTGTATGTTTCTTTGTTTTGTGCTTTGCTTTACTTATGATGTGGTGGTGGTTGTTTTTAATGGGGAAAAAGTATTCAATTAGTTGGTTTTGTTCCTCTCTCTCTCTCTCTCTCTCTCTCTCTCTCTCTCTCTCTCTCTCTC